>NC_092413.1:215252100-215494600 GCF_040894005.1 Engystomops pustulosus
AGGCCTTTTTGCTACATTAAACGCTAGAAATATACCTTGCACTTGGTAGGTAAGTGCAGAAATTTTCAATGGGGACTAAGAGCTATATACAGTGATATAATATAACAATAACACAACTCGGTTGTTAAGGACCTTTAGAAAAAAGTTTTCTAAACACATTAGATGTAGTGTCGCCACCACTGCTGGTTAGATTGGGTGTTGGGTTTTTAGATTTTTGGATGGGTCATTAAAAGTTTAAACCCATTTAACAGTCCACCTTTAAAATAAATTAAAAATGCAGAATTCCACACAATCCTTGAAACGTAAAATGTAGAAAATAAAATTGAAGCATTGAAGTTTGTTGTATAATATAACATGTCTCCAAATGGATTGTTTTCCTTGAAATAGTTGGGTCATCGTTGTTACCTTACTCTTCTATGTTTCACAGAACTCTTATTCATCATGGACCCGGTCACCGTTCTCCTTTCCGTTGTTGTTGTTTTATTTTTGGCCAGTGTTTTAAAAAACCAAATACATGGAAAATACAAGAATTTCCCACCAGGACCAAAGCCCCTACCGATCATTGGAAATATTCTAACAATGGACATGGCGAAGCCTCATAAAACTTTATTGGAGGTAATGTGCAAATTATGTAATAATATTAAGGTTGTACACAAAAATCAGAGAGCTCCCTAGAAAAACTTGATATGAGCCCCTATATTTCTGATAATTTCCATAGTGAAATGGATGAATTTGTAAGAAGAAAGTCAAATGTCAACTTTATGCCTCCTTCCATCAGAAATACTCTTTTTGAGGTATTCTTGATGGTAGACTCTGTCTTCTCTACTCATTACTGCACAGTTTTTAATTATCTTGTAACCTAATCTAAGTAACTTTATCTTTACCTTTTATTTATGCAAATTACCTTAAGAGGCTACTTGGGTGTGTCCAACCACCAGCAACTGAGGTTACTCCACGCCCCAGTAGCCTCTTGCTTCTCTGTCTCCTGCCGCGTCCCTGCTCTGCCTCCCGCCGCGCTGCTGCTAGTGCCTGTGCATGGGCGGTAAATTCTGTTTCGGTTTTGGCTCCTGGTTCATATCTATGCAGAACGGTGGTGCGACTTTGATGAAGCTGGCAATGCGCATGCACCAAGATATAGTGAAGCTGCAGCCAAAAGCGATTTTACTGCCCATGCACGGACACAAGCAGCAACGTAGTTGGAGGCAGAGCAGGGACGTGGCAGCAAAAGGCTGCTCTGGTGTGGAGTAGCCTCAGCTGCTGACAATCGGACACACCCCAGTAGCCTCTAAAGGTAATTTGCATAAATAAAAGATTTAAGTTACTTAAATTAGGTTACAGGGTAATAAAAAACAGCTTAGGAATGAGTACAGAAAATGGAATCTACCATCAGGAAAACTTCGGACAGTGCATTCCTGGCCGTAGGTTCCCTTTAACTAATTTATCTGCTGCTAGAAAATGTGGCCTTTTACTCCAGAAAACTGCCACACAAGGTTTCTCCAAATTTTTAATGACCCTATAGTTGTGGAGAAACTTTTTTTTTTACATTTTTGGCAAACATTTAAAAAGTTTGCATTGGTCATTAAAGGCTAAGGTGGCCAAATTAAGAATGTGGACATCTGACTATGATTATTTTAGGATAGGAAGGGCTGGTATATAATGATACAATGATAAGTTGATCCATTGTGAGGGCTTTTCATGTATCATATAATTAAACAAGAATTGGAAATTTGTGACTAAATTGACAAGTGAGGAAGCAGTTAAAGTATTTTTGGGGTCACCCCATATCTTGTTTTCACAGCTTTCCAAGACGTATGGTCCAGTTTTGAGTGTCCAGATCGGTCTGTCAAAAGTAGTGGTCCTATGCGACTTTGGAGCAGTCAAGGAGGCCCTCATCAACCAAGCCGAATCCTTCTCCGACCGACCGGTTGCACCTGTGATTGCGAAAATATTAAAGAACAATGGTAACTAGTTAATGGTGATCCCTCTCCCTCCCAGAAAAGTAAAGTAATTGCTCTTCATTGGATGTTGAATAGAGATGAGCGAACACTAAAATGCTCGGGTACTCGTTACTCGAGTCAAACTTTTCCCGATGCTCCAGTGCTCGTCTCAAATAACGAATCCCATTGAAGTCAATGGGAGACTCGAGCATTTTTCAAGGGGACAGAGGCTCTGCAATAAAATGTGTCTGATAAGTTAGCAGATGTATGGAAACATCTGCAATGTGTTCGTCACACATATTGTTCTTCACATACTATTGTGAAGAACACCGTTCGGCACTCGTGTCTTCGGATAAGTTAGCAGATGTTCGGAAACATCTGCAATGTGTTCTTCACTGTGTTCTTCACTTAAATGATCCTGTGTTCATTGTGTTCACTGTGTTCACTGTTTTCACTGTGTTCTTCACTGTTCTTCACTGTGTTTCGTTAAGTGAAAGCTCGTTATCGAGCAGGCGAAATACTCGTTCGAGCAACGAGCAGTTTCGAGTACGCTAATACTCGAACGAGCATCAAGCTCGGACGAGTATACTCGCTCATCTCTAATGTTGAACATTCTTTCTGTTTGATCATCCAAAACATTTCTTAATCTAGAATCTACTGGTCTTAGATAACATGTATTTTACATTAGATCCAATGGAGGTAAAGTTTTAAGAAAATTTCCTTCCCTCCTTTATCAATTGCTTTCTCTCTGTTTAGTAGAATGAGACCCCTTCCACACTTTTCACAGTTCTGCATGTGTTTTTGTATTCAATGGGTTTTGTCCCGCTTGCATATATTTTCACGCACAAATGTGCATTTTTTATGCGCGTGAAAATCTCTGTGTGCTCTACTTTTACAAGTCCTGCAGATGAAAAATGCACTGTACAAGTCAAAACGCAGGTAAGTGTAATGTGTTTTTCACTGATCACTTGCCATAGAAATGATAGACCACAGTCATGAGTCTTCTTCATGTGCGTTGTCTGCTGTTATAAAAACGCATTAAAAAAAACATTGAAAACACCAAAAAAAACCGCTGCAAAAATGCTAATAAAACGGAGGCAAAAACATCAGTTTTTGACGGGTTGCACTCTGACGTGATCAGCAACGCAAGTGTGAAAGAGGTCTTTAGGGCTCCTTCAAAATGTAGCTGTGGACCTGGCTCGTCGTGTAGCATTTCAGTATGTTGATTGCGTTTGGCTCTCCACAAAATGCTGCCAGCATTTTCTCTGTCATCACCACTCCCTTTAATGTCATCAGAGAGCGATGATCCTAGGGAGCTGTGCTAGCAGCAGCATTTAAAGGGTTAATCTCTACAATTGGTGCCAGCACCAATCACGGGTATTTGAGCAACCAAACTCGACCAGTTGTTCAATGTTTGAATGAACGGGTCTGTAAAGGACATTAATATCATCATATTGGTGGAGATCTGACTCTTGGCTCTCTCATCTGTAAGCTGTTGAAAGATGGGGCACTGCCTTACCAAATGTGTAGGCCCTTCATTGTTTATCTTTCTTCATCTATAGGATCGCCGTTTAATTGGTAAAGGAGGTGCAAGCTAATGTAGCTGTGTTGCTTTTAAATTGAACCTGTCACCAGGAATGTCATGTTTAGCTGGTGACAGGCTCCAATAGCCTTTGCTATGCTGCTTCCGTCAGCATTCTGAATCATTTCAGTACTTTATATAAGTTTATTTCATATTATCTGGCTCCCTGCCAGCAAACTATAGTGAGGCTCCGGCAGGGAAGGGTTATCTGTAGCCTGTGTCTTCATTACCCCCCATACACCATCCCGCTGCTACTGGATGAGTGTGGGAGACTGGCACAGGGACACAGGCTGCATTACCCCCTACCCCCCTGACCAGGCCTCACCACACTCTGCTGGCAGGGAGCCAGGTAATATGAATTAAACTACTATAGTGATTCTGAATGCTGACAAAGGCATGTATGTGCCGCTCACCAGTATTGTTGCTAGTCCAGTATGCCGTGCACGGAAGATAGGTGGTTCTGTAACCAACTGTGACAACTTCAGTCTTTTTTGCAAAAACAAAAAATTTCTTTGTGTATCCAGCACAGGCAGAAAAAAATTTCTTAATATAAGAGAAAAGATTAAAACAGTAGCAATTTATTAAAATACTGTTAAAAACAATACAAAAAGTGTCCACACCTGTTACAAATCTAAATGTAGCACCTTAAATAATGATATGAAGACTAAGAAGGCAGCTACAGGCGGTCCCCTACTTAAGGACACCCCGTTACAGACGACCCCTAGTTACAGATGCCCCCTCTGCCCCCTTGTGACCTCTCTGGATGTTACTATAGTCCCAGACTGCAATGATCAGCTGTAAGGTGTCTGTAATGAAGCTTTATTGATCATCCTTGGTCCCATTACAGCAAAAAATTTTGAAACTCCAATTGTCACTGGGGCAAAAACAAAATTTGTCTCTGACTACAATTATAAAATATACAGTTTTGACTTACATACAAATTCAACTTAAGAACAAACCTGTGGAACCTATCTTGTATGTAACCCAGGGACTACCCGTATATGCCCTGAATCACATGACTGAACTTCACCACTAAGTAGATGGAGCTCAGTAGAGATGAGCGAACATACTCGTCCGAGCTTGATGCTCGTTTGAGCATTAGCGTACTCGAAACTGCTCGTTGCTCGGACGAATACTTCGCCCGCTCAAGAAAATGGCATCTCCCGCCGTTTTGCTTTTTGGCGGCCAGAAACAGAGCCAATCACAAGCCAGGAGACTCTGCACTCCACCCAGCATGACGTGGTACCCTTACACGTCGATAGCAGTGGTTGGCTGGCCAGATCAGGTGACCCTGGAATAGACTAGCCCCTGCCCGCGCTGCTCGGATCATTCTGTGTCTGGATGCCACTAGGGAGAGAGCTGCTGCTGGTTAGGGAAAGCGTTAGGGTGTTCTATTAGCTTACTGTTAGGCAGGAGTGATTCTACAAGAACCCAACAGCCCTTCTTAGGGCTACAATAACGTTATACTTTTTTTTTTTTATTTGCAGCTAGTACCATATTGTGAGGAATTTGCAGGGGGACTTGCTACCGTTGTGTTTAGCTCTTAGTGACGCACATATCCACCTCAAACACCAAAGTGGGAAAATTTATTAGGGGTTGTATTTCAATTAGGCACAGTCTGCCATTTACTTTTTATTTTACGTTTATTTTTTCATAACTCAGCGTCATCTCATCTGGCATAGCAGTGTGCTTTCATACTTGGCTAGAAAATAGCCATAGGAGAATCCAAACGGCTTACTTACGCCTACAATAGCGTTATATATATTTTATTTCTGGTTGATCTGCTGGTGGCTGTACTTGCTGTAGTGCATCTACTACCAAATTGTGAGGAATTTGCAGTGAGACTTGCGACCGTTGTGTTTAGCGCTTAGTGACGCACATATCCATCGCAAAGACCGAAGTGGGAAAATTTATTAGGGGTTTGATTTCAATTAGGCACAGTCTGCCATTTACTTTTTATTTTATGTTTATTTTTTCGTAACTCAGCGTCATCTCATCTGGCATAGCAGTGTGCTTTCACTTCGTCGAAGTCTGTGGGTGATGATGACCTTCTTGACGTAGTGGAAAAAGTGTGTAAAGAAGTGTCCGACGATGAGGAGACACGGTTGTCAGACACTGGTGAAGTTGTTGTCAGGGCAGGAAGTCCGAGGGGGGAGCAGACTGAGGGATTGGAGGATGATGAGGTGACAGACCCAAGCTGGGTTGAGAGGCCGGGTGAACACAGTGCTTCTGAGACGGAGGAGAGTCCTCGACCAGAACAGGTTGGAAGAGGCAGTTGTGGGGCCAGACGGAGAGGCAGGGCCAGAGCAGGTGCATCAGCGCCAAATGTGTCACGTAGTGAAGCTCCCGTGGCGAGGGCTCCCGCGGCGAGGGCTAGATTTTAAGAAGTCTGGAGGTTCTTTAAGGAAACACCGGATGACCGACGGACTGTGGTGTGCAACCTTTGCCAAACCAGGATCAGCAGGGGTTCCACCACTACTAGCTTAACTACCACCAGCATGCGCAGGCATATGAATGCTAAACACCCCACTCAGTGGCACCAAGCCCGTTCACCTCCGACCGTGCACACCACTGCTCCTTCCCCTGTGTCAGCTGATAGTCATCCCCCTGCCCAGGACCCTGGCACAAAAACCCCATCGTCGCCTCCACGATCCTCCACAGCATCCACCAGCGTTCAGCTCTCCATACCCCAGACGCTGGAGCGAAAATGGAAATATAGTGCAACCCACCCGCACGCCCAAGCCCTTAATGTCCACATCTCCAGATTGCTTAGCCTGGAGATGCTGCCCTATAGGCTAGTAGAGCCCGAGGCCTTTCGCAACCTCATGGCGGCAGCCGCCCCTCGGTATTCGGTCCCCAGCCGCCACTACTTTTCCCGATGTGCCGTCCCAGCCCTGCACCAGCACGTGTCAGACAACATCATCCGTGCCCTGACCAACGCCGTTTCTGACAAGGTCCACCTGACCACGGACACGTGGACGAGTGCTGCCGGGCAGGGCCACTATATATCGCTGAAGGCACATTGGGTTAACTTGGTGGAGGCTGGGACCGAGTCTGACCCTGCGGCTGGTCATATACTGCCGACGTCGAGGATTGCGGGGCCTACCTCGGTCCAGGTCTTTCAGGCCTACTATGCCTCCTCCTCCTCCCACCCCTCCTCCACCTCCTCCTCCGAACTACCATCCGTGGGCATGGCGCCATCAGTCGGTAGCTCTAGGCACAGCAGCAGTGCCGTCGCTAAGCGACAGCAGGCGGTGCTCAAACTGCTGAGCCTAGGCGAAAAAAGGCACACCTCCCAAGAACTATTACAGGGCATCACGGCGCAGACTGATCTGTGGCTGGCACCGCTGAACCTGAAGCCAGGCATGGTTGTGTGTGACAACGGCCGTAACCTGGTGGCGGCTCTGCAACTCGGCAGACTGACACATGTGCCATGCCTGGCCCATGTGTTAAATCTCATAGTTCAGCGTTTCCTCAAGACATACCCCAATCTGTCTGATTTGCTCACGAAGGTGCGCCGCATCTGTGCGCATTTCAGGAAGTCCAGCACAGATGCTGCCACTCTCAGGGCAGCGCAGCACCGCCTCCAACTGCCCGCTCACCGACTGTTGTGCGACGTGCCCACGAGGTGGAATTCAACATTAACCATGTTATCCAGAGTTTACCAGCAGCGCAGAGCGATTGTAGACTGCCAGATGTCAACTTCCACCAGAACTGGTAGTCAGGTCAGTCAGCTTCCTCAAGTCTACAATGAGGAGTGGACGTGGATGTCTGATATCTGTCAGGTGCTGAGTAACTTCGAGGAGTCAACACAGATGGTCAGTGGCGATGCCGCCATCATCAGCCTCACCATCCCGCTGCTTGGCCTGTTGAAAAACTCTCTGATCAGCATGAAGTCGGAAGCTTTGCGCTCGTCACAAGAGACGGGGGAAGAAGATTCCCTTGTTGATAGCCAAAGCAGCCTTAGGTCTGTTTCTCAGCGCATATCGGAGGAGGTGGAGGTGGAGGAGGATGAGGAGGAAGAGGAGGAGAATGTTGGCGAGACACAAGAGGGGACCATTGTTCAGTCCTTCACTGTTCAGCGTGTATGGGCAGAAGAAGAGGAGTTGGAGGAGGAGGAAATGGACAGTCAGGCCAGTGAGGGGAGTGAATTCTTGCGCGTTGGTACTCTGGCGCATATGGCAGATTTCATGCTAGGCTGCCTATCCCGTGACCCTCGCGTTCAAAGAATTTATTCCAGCACCGATTACTGGGTATTCACTCTCCTGGACCCACGGTACAAGCAAAATCTTTCCACTCTCATCCCTGGAGAGGAAAGGAGTGTGAGAATGCATGAATACCAGCAGGCCCTGGTGCACAAGCTGAAACAGTAATTCCCTTCTGACAGCGCTAGCGGCAGAGTGCGTAGTTTTGCGGGACAAGTAGCGAGGGAGAGTAGGCGAGCAGGCAGCTTGTCCAGCACTGGCAAGGGTACGCTTTACAAGGCTTTTGCCAGCTTTATGTCACCCCAGCAAGACACTGTCACCTGTCCCCAGTCTCGGCAGAGTAGGGCTGATCTTTACAGAAAGATGGTGAGGGAGTACGTAGCTGACCATACCATCGTCCTAAATGATCACACAGCTCCCTACAACTACTGGGTTTCAAAGCTGGACATGTGGCACGAACTGGCGCTGTACGCCTTGGAGGTTCTTGCCTGCCCTGCCGCTAGCGTCTTGTCCGAGCGGGTTTTCAGTGCAGCTGGTGGCATCATCACCGATAAGCGTACACGCCTGTCGACTGACAGCGCTGACAGGCTGACGCTAATTAAGATGAATAAAGCCTGGATTTCTCATAATTTCCAATCTCCACCAGGTGAAGGAAGCTCAACCTGAATAATTTATGCACTCCTCCTCCTCATTTTCCTCCTTCTCCTCCTCTTTGTACACTAAAGCAGAGGAAACTTGTTTTTTTTTGACAGGGCCCACTGGCTCTACCTATAGTACTTTATGCATTTAATTTTTCTGGAGGGCCACCTACCCGGTCCTCTGTTTTAAACAATTTTTGGGAGTGCCACATACAGGCACTCAATCTATTCAATTTTTCTGGAGGGCCACCTACCTGCTCCTCTGGTTTGAAAACTTTTTTGGACTGCCACATACAGGCACTCAATCTATTTCATTTTTCTGGAGGGCCACCTACCTGCTCCTCTGGTTTGAAAACTTTTTTGGACTGCCACATACAGGCACTCAATCTATTTCATTTTTCTGGAGGGCCACCTACCTGCTCCTCTGGTTTGAAAACTTTTTTGGACTGCCACATACAGGCACTATCCAAATTAAATTGTCTCCATAGCATCCTCCACACGTTGTCTTTATTGCTACCTCCAAAAGTCGTCCATATAGCTGCCTCCATACATCGTCCCCTTATCAAACGAGGTGTGTCAGGCAGAAATTTGGGTTGTTTTCATGGATTCCACATCAAAGTTGTTAACTTTGTCGCCACCCTGCTGTGTAATCCACAAAATATACTGGCAAACTTTTACCATTTACGGATATTATTTCAGCGCTTCTTGCGCATCTGTTTTCATTCCCCTCACCCGCCATATCCCAAACTTATAAGAACGCTACTACACTTAACTTGGTGGAGGCTGGGACCGAGTCTGACCATGGGGCTGGTCATATACTGCCGACGCAGAGGATTGCGGGGCCTACCTCGGTCCAGGTCTCAAAGGCCTACTATACCTCCTCCTCCTCCCACCCCTCCTCCACCTCCTCCTCCTCCGAATTACCATCCGTGGGCATGGCGCCATCAGTCGGTAGCTCTAGGCACAGCAGCAGTGCCGTCGCTAAGCGACAGCAGGCGGTGCTCAAACTGCTGAGCCTAGGCGATAAAAGGCACACCGCCCAAGAGCTATTACAGGGCATTCCACATCAAACTTGTTAACTTTGTCGCCACCCTGCTGTGTAATCCACAAAATATACTGGCAAACTTTTATCATTTACCGATATTATTTCAGCACTTCTTGCGCATCTGTTTATATTCCCCTCACCCGCCATATCCCAAACTTATAAGAACGCTACTACACTTGATCTTATACAAAAGGTTCTTAGAAGTGCTGTTTGGGGAGTAGCCTATAGACAGGGGCTTGGATTGGCGAAAGCTCGCCTGGAAGCGGAGCGCCAGCTCCATCCCAAGATCCAACTAACATAGTTTTAACTGCAGTACCTTTAATCTACTACTAGTTCACTGCCTCCATAATAATAATAATAATAATAATCTTTATTTATATAGCGCCATCATATTCCGTAGCGCTTTACAAATCATAGGAAACAAATACAAATGTAATGTAACAGAGCACAACATTTGTATGGAACAACAGGAGTGAGGTCCCTGTTCGCCAGAGCTTACGGTTTATGAAGATGATGGGGTAACACGAGGTAAAAGAATATTTAATGGTCAAGCCATTCTTCTTAGGGAATAGAACAAAATATAATAAATGGAATTGCTGTCGCTTGAACCACTCAGCCGTCATCTTATATACCAGGTCCAGGGTGAATGGGACTGCAGAGAAGTCTGGTGCCTGTTGGTTGCTAGATAACAGATGGGAGGACGACACAGGACGGGTTAGTAGAAGAGTTAAAACTTCATGCAGTTAATGAGTGTTATAGGCTTGCCTAAAGAAATGGGTTTTAAGAGCACGTTTGAAACTTTGGAGGTTAGGTATTAGTCTGATAGTCCGGGGCAGAGCATTCCATAGAATTGGTGCAGCTCTAGAGAAGTCTTGGAGACGCGAGTGGGAGGTCCGCACTAGGGTAGAGGTTAATCTAAGATCACTGGCGGATCTAAGAGCACGGGTTGGGCGATAGACTGAGATAAGAGAGGAGAGGTAGGGGGGTGCAGCATTATACAGAGCTTTATGGATGAGGGTTATTATTTTAAACTGTATTCGAAAGGAGACTGGCAGCCAGTGCAGCGACTGGCATGAACTGTAGGCATACATGGTCCCCTTATCAAACGAGCTGTGTCAGGCAGAATTTTGGGTTGTTTTCATGGCTTCCACAACAAACTTGTTAACTTTGTCGCCACCCTGCTGTGTAATCCACAAAATATACTGGCAAACTTTTATCATTTACCAATATTATTTCAGCGCTTCTTGCGCATCTGTTTACATTCCCCTCACCCGCCATATCCTAAACTTATAAGAACGCTACTACACTTGATCTTATACAAAAGGTTCTTAGAAGTGCTGTTTGGGGAGTAGCCTAGAGACAGGGGCTTGGATTGGCGAAAGCTCGCCTGGCTGCGGAGCGCCAGCTCCATCCCAAGATCCAACTAACATAGTTTTAACTGCAGCACCTTTAATCTACTACTAGTTCACTGCCTCCATACATGGTCCTCTTATCAAACGAGCTGTGTCAGGCAGAATTTTGGGTTGTTTTCATGGCTTCCACATCAAACTTGTTAACTTTGTCGCCACCCTGCTGTGTAATCCACAAAATATACTGGCAAACTTTTATCATGTACCGATATTATTTGAGCGCTTCTTGCTCACCTCCTTTGGTTCCTCTCTGCCACCCATTGGTTTGAAGCCTGAGTCCATTTAGGGTATGTCGCCATGCCACTCTCTTGCCTGCCGCTGCTGCCGCTGCCTCTGCATAGTCCCCTATAGTGTCAGGGTCAATTATTGGATGTTTTAGATGCTATCTAGCCTCATTCGGTCACTCTGTCATGGCCATGCTGTTGCCCATAATTTTGGCATAATGGTACGATTAAGCAGCCTCAGAGGCATCCATGCATGCTGCCCCTGCTGTTTCCTGTCCATATCCGTGGTGTTTCCATCCTTTTCTGAGGTTCCCAGGTGTTTGGCCAAGCTTCCCTGTGCAGAGCCTTGGTCCCCTTGAAAAATGCTCGAGTCTCCCATTGACTTCAATGGGGCTCGTTATTCGAGACGAGCACTCGAGCATCGGGAAAAGTTTGTCTCGAATAACGAGTACCCGAGCATTTTAGTGCTTGCTCATCTCTAGAGCTCAGGTATATGGAACCAATTTTTTGATTTTTACTTTACCAGGTGTTGTCTTCTCCAATGGAGAAAACTGGAAGGTGATGAGAAGATTTACTCTCTCTACACTACGAGATTACGGAATGGGGAAGAGAACCATAGAAGACAGGATCATAGAGGAATCTGAATGTTTAGTCCAGAAGTTCAAGTCATATAAAGGTGAGTCATTTTTTATAATCAGGTGCAATTGTTTTGTAAATAAGATAAAATGTATGTGCAGTAAGTTACATGCAGTGCCCTACTTACAGACGACCCCTAGTTACAGACGGACCTCTGTGACCTCTGGTGAAGCTCTATCGATGCTGATAATTGACTGTACTTTATTCCCAGAATGCAATGATCAGCTGTAAAAGTTGTCAAAGTTGTCAGCATTCTGAAATGTCTTTATTGCTCATCAGTGTCCCCATGACAAATTAAAAAAAAAAATCTAAAAAAACCCCCCCGGATTTACACTTACTACGTACCTGTTCTGACTCACAAACAAATGTAATCTAAGAACCAACTTACAGCACCTACCATGTATGTAACCCAGGGAATGTTTGTATTGTTATGAATCACTAATCAGAGAGTTAAAGGGGTTGTCCACTTTCAGCAAGCAATTGAAATAGTTTGAGTAATGAAAAGTTCTACAATTTTCCAATATACGTTCTGTATCAATTCCAAAATGTCTAGGTCTCTGCTTGCTGTCATTCTATAGAAAGCTTCTATGTTTACTTCCAGTGCATAGAAATCTGTCCATGGACAGGCGGGTGCATGAGCCGTTATTATGGCAGAGAATAATGATAGTAAGGACTCGTGCACCCACCAGTCCATCCTATGACCATGGGCAGATTTGTATCTACTGAAAGTAAACATTGAAGCTTCCTATAGAATGACAGTAAGCAGAGATCTTGAAAACTGTGTGGAATTTATACAGAAAGTATATCGGAAAATTTTTGAACTTTTCCTTACTCAAGCCATATCAATGAAATAAAGTGGAAAACCCCTTTAGTGTATAAAAAAACAGTTAACAGGCTACTCTTGGGAAAACTCATTTGGCCTGGGGAAGGGAGTAACACAAAAAACATGCTTTCTCCCCCAATACATTGGGGCACATTTACTTACCCGTCCCGCTGACGCCGCCGATCCGGAATGTCCGACGAGGATTCGGAGCTGCCACGATTCACTAAGATCGTACGTCCAATTTTTTGCATGTGTCGCTTCCCCCGCTGAGGTCCGCCGGAGTTCTTCTTCTTCTTCCCGGTGCATGTAAGTGCTGATCTTGCGACACAATTTCATTTTTAAATTCAGCGGTTTGTCCGAATCAGTTGGGTTGTCCAACGGCCACCCCCTGATTTGTGTCGCTTGCAAGCCGGCGCCGATGCACCACAATCCGATCGTGTGCGCCAAAATCCTGGGGCAATTCATCGCAAAAGGGAAAAACTTGGGAAACCCATAAAATGCGTCCGACTGACCCTTAGTAAATGTGCCCCAGTGTGTCAATCAATTCACTGACATTCCTGTATAAGCCAACCAGTGGCTTCAGCGGATCTCAGTAATGTGGCATGTTTTTGTCAAGAACGCCCATTAAGGACACTTATTGGCCAGAGAGACTTCCTACCCAGCAAACCAACACTGTTTGTTTTGTTCCTTTGTTGTGATGTCCCAAATAGAGGTCAAATAAAGCTTTAGAAAATACTAAAAAATGCAGTCACTAAAAGTCTCAATCACCCTTATATTCCAGTTTTAAATATGTGAAAATACCTAAATGAAAAAAATATGAACAGAAAAACGATGAAGGCCTCATATGGAAGGAGATAAAAAAAAATGTTTTTTGCTTCCCATTTGGATGCTTGAGGTTTAAAGTGAACCTGTCACCAGGAATGTACATTTTAGCTGTTGACAGGTTTAAATAGCTGATGCTGATTTTGAAAATCCCTTTGTCAGCATTCTGAATCATTTTTCTAATTTGTAAAAGTATAATTCACATAATTTGGCTCCCTGCCAGCAGCATTTGGTGAGTCCCAGGGGGAGAGCAGACACAGATAGACTGATTGCAGCTGCCTCCCCCCACTTTCACTGGGACTCATTGCATGCTTCTGGCATCTAGCCAGGTAATGTGAAATAAACTTTTGAAATCAGCATGGCACAGGCTATTGGTACCTGTCATCAGCTACAAATGACATTCCGGGTGACAGGTTCACTTTAAGAAATTCTGAATCATTTCAGTGATGTGTTTAAGTTTAATTCACATAATCTGGCTCCCTGCCAGCAGCATGTGGTGAGTCCCAGGGGGAGGGCAGCTGCTGCAGATTACGTGCATGTGTTAAGATTGGTACACAAAAGACAGGGGATAGTGTGCCCTGAGCTTGCCCCAATCTCTGTCCCTTCCTATAGCCCCCCCACGCTAAACCGTGGGGCGACTACTTGAAGACTCGAGATACGCTGGATAAAAGTGAGGGAAGGGAAACACAAACAGACTGACAAACATAAAACACAAAAGAATCGTAAACAAGCCGGAGTCACAACGAGAGGGTACGTCAATAGCAAAATCAGTAGGCAAAGAGTCAAAGTCAAAAACTAGCCGAGGTAACAACAATACAGATACAGATACAGAGCAATACAACCTAGTAGCAGCGAGTGGAGAAAGGGATTTTCAAAACACTGGCACAGGTGACTAGTGAAGCTGCAATTTATGCAGCCAGAACTCCACCTCCAGAACCTGATAGGAGCTGGACAGCATCTGGGAATTAACCCCTCATGGTGCAGAACAACCAGGCACCAAGCAGAGGTTCAAAGTCCCAGCCACTCCTAGACAGCGCGAGATCTTAGCAGCCGCTGCCCAGGACGAGAGGTGGAGTTTGCGCGGATACGCGCCGGGGTTCGGAGAACGCTGCTGGTACCACCAGAAGAACCAGAAGTCCCAGCAATCTCCCTAGCGAACCTGACAGCATGTTTGCCTGTGTCTCAGTCTCCTCATGCATTCCTCCTCTACTGCAAATCGTCCCCTCCTTCTCCCACATGGCAGAAAGTGGGGAGAGGGGAGGAGCTGAATGAGTGTGGAGGAGGGGAGACTGAGACACAGACGCACAGGCTGCAGCTGCCTCCCCCTATCCTGCTGGGATTCCTTGCGCACTGCTGGCAGGCAGCCAGGTAATGTGAAATTAACTTTTAAAATCTTCATAGCATAGGCTATTGAAACCTGTCACTCGGTATATATGAAATTCACATGAAGTAACTATTAAGTGGATATGAATTCAAATTTTCTTATTTTAAATCTTAAAATTATAAATACTGTATATTTGCCCATAAATGTTAATGTCTTTTTATTAAAGCATGTACATTTTTTTTTAGGAAAGCCTTTCGATGACTTGACCTGTATTAATGCAGCTGTAGCCAATATCATAGTGTCTATACTGCTCAGCCATAGATTTGACTACGAGGATCCAACCATCCTGAAACTTATTGGTCTAATCAATGAAAATGTGAGACTCTTTGGAAGTCCTTGGGTCCGGGTAAGTAACAATTGAGCTTTTTTCCACTTTTTGTTTTATCATATTTCTCTGTATATTTGTTAGTAGTTATGTTCCGTTCACCTTGAGCTTTACTTTGGTTATACCAATTCTTCAAACAAAGAGATAGCAGTATATAGAAGTAGCTGTATACACTCATATATACAGTGTTTTCCTCTCCCCTGTCATTTCCTGGTCTCTAGGGGAGGGGCCAGGAAATGCAAAAGCACTGGGCATACCTGGCCAAGTGCCAGGGCCCAGAGCTGCTGGGGGGCCCACATAAGTCTGTACATAAGGAATCCATGGGGATGAGGGGGGGGGGGGACTGTATCTAATGATTCCATAGGGTGTGAGGGGGCTGTATCTAATGATTCCATAGGGTGTGAGGGGGCTGTATCTAATGATTCCATAGGCTGTGAGGAGGCTGTATCCAATGATTCCATAGGGTCTGAGGGGGGACTGTATATAATGATTCCATAGAGTGTGAGGGGAGCTTATATAATATAACAATGGGGCTGTTTGTTATGATTAACCAGAGAACAGGAGACAGGCTTTTGTTTCTGAATTTTTAATGCTGCCACGTGAGTTCAATGCAAAGGGGCCCACTGAGGCTAAGTCGCCCAGGGGCCTACTGCAACCTGGAGCTGGCCCTGGGAGGGGCTGTACTTTATCACTTTATGGCTTTTTATCAGTGTCCACTTTAATGCTCTGGTGTTCTGCATAAAAAGCAACAAAGTCTTGATGTATTCAACCAGCATCTACAGCAAGGGTGCACAACCTTTACTGCTCCAAGCGTCACATTGTCACACTGCTCAGCTTCAAGAGGCCGCACTAGTAACCAACACCCAACAACCTCAATACATCACTAGATAACACCCCATAAACCTAATAGTGCATTCAGACAATAACTAACACAGACCCCCATACCAGGCAAATAATACATAATAATACAGACCATAGTGTCCAAACCAGACAATTAATAGGGTGACCCAAAAACCCTAAATAATAATGGACACCCCTTAGAAAACAATAATAATGGAGACACCACCTCCAGAGCAAACAGAAATTGCCAACTTATACCTTTTTATTGTACTAATCTAAAAACAATTCAAAATGCTAAAACAATGGAATTATATATTTTTTAAGTTTAATAATTCCTTTATAAGCATTCCCATATATATATACACCATTAGAAAAATAAAAATGTTATGGCTTTTAAGGTGCATCATGGCAAAGCAAAAAATAATTTATGTTGGCCTTAATGCCGAAATAGCTTTACTACTTAAAGGGAACCTGTCACCAGGAGAGCCATTTTTAGCACTCCTCCAGTCCCCACAGAGCATAGTACATACACTGTCAAAGTGTTTTGGTATAAAAAAAATAGGTTTTACAGAAAAAAAGATATGTTATATTGTACCTTTCATTAGCATCTGCTGTGTGACTAGGCAGTTGCCTAATGGGAGGGGCTGGAAAGGAGCAGTTCCCCCCCACCCTTGGGAAACATGTGACCTTTTCAAATATATGAATAACTCCCCTCACTCGGGATTGGCTGTAGAGGAGCAGGGGGGCGTTGCTAAGCCAAGTGATGGGTGTTTTCATATATTTGAAAAGGTCACATGGAGAAGCTGTTCCCCATGGGTGGGGAGGGGGGGGGAACTGCTCCTTTCCAGCCCCTCCCATTTGGCAACTGCCTAGTCACACAGCAGATGCTAATGAAAGGTACAATATAACATATCTTTTTTTCTGTAAAACCCATTTTTAATACAAAAACACTTTGGCAGTGTATGTACTATGCTCTGTGGGGACTGGGGGAGTGCTAAAAATGGGTCTCCTGGTGACAGGTTCCCTTTAAAGGAAACCTACTATCAGGAATCTACCTATCAAGGTAGATCCGAAGGTGCTTTCCCATTAACATCCTAAACTATCCTTCCATAATCCTATACCAATTTGTAACCTTACCTACACTTTATTTATCTGATATGCAAATTTCCCAGAGAGGCTACTAGGGCATGGAGTGGCCTCTCCAGGGAGCGGGAGCAGAGGCTACACCCCAGCAGCCTCTGCTAACCCTCCCTACCGGCACATGGCCAAGTTGAATCTGGTGCGCAGCCGGCTTCTGGAGCTCTGTGCATGTGCAGTAGCTCCGGCTTCAGTGTTTCCCATGGCCGGAGGCGTTCCAGATTCAACTTCCCTGAGTACATGTAGGGAGGGATCGCAGAGGCTCCACGCCCCAAGAAGGCTTTCCGGAAAATTAGCATATTAGAGAGATAAAGGTTATAAATTGTTATAGGGTTAGGGTAGGATAGTTAGTGTTTCGGATAATAATGGGAATCTACCATTAGATGGTAGATTCCTGATGGTAGGTTTCCTTTCATGGGTTGAAAATTTAAAAGACTAAAAGTCGGTACTAAAGTGGTTTTCCCATTAGGGACATACCATATCTCAGATAAGGGGGTCCGACTTCCAGGAACCCCTGCAGGCACTGAAGAAGAGGGGCCCTGTACTGTTGACCTCCAGAACCAGCATGTCCTTGAGCCGAACTTAAAGTTTCTTTGAAGTCAATAAAGCACAGGACTGTTTTCCTGTGGACAGGAGATAAATGCCCTTATGGGGACAACTCCTTTAACCGTTGTATATTAGGCATGAATATCAATAGTGTTGTTGTTGCTCTTAGCTGTATAACAGTTTCCCGTTATTGATGGACTGGCTACCGGGACCTCATAGAACAATTTTTCGGAACATGAGAGAATTTCAGAAATTTCTAAGAGCCACATTTACAAAGCAGAAGAAAGAACTGGATGTGAATGACCAGAGGAACCTCATTGATGCCTTCTTAGCCAAGCAACAAGAGGTAAGATACACAAATCCTGCAGAACCCTTTCAGATACTGTCATACAATTTTTCAATCCTTACTGGTTAATGTTACATATTTTACTAACCTCAACGGTATCCTCTATGCTAGTGGCTTGTCACTACTGATATAACATAGGACAAGCACAATGTTCTTCTTATGCTCATCTCACAACCATCTCCAGGACTTCTTCTGTTCATCACCCATACCCTGGAACTCTCTACCATAATGGGGCACATTTACTTACCCGGTCCAGTCGCGATCCAGCGGCGGTTTCTCCAAAGCTAAATCGGGTCCGACCGGTATTCACTAAGGTCCGTGCACCGATATCCACTAGGTGTCGCTGCTACGCCGAGGTCCGCTCGATTACCCCAAAGTTCACCTTCCATTTCTTGGTGCAGGTAAGTGCGTGTCAAGCACTTTTTTTTAAAAAATACTGCGTTTTTTTCCGAATCCGTCGGGTTTTCCGATGGCCAGGCCCCCGATTTCCGTCGCATGCAACCCGGCGCGACTGCGCCAAAGTCTGAACTCGGCGCAAATCGGAAATCATCGGGATACCGACAGATTTGCGCTATTCGGACCCTTAGTAAATGACCCCTAATGTTTCAGACAGTCCACCACCGTCCAAACCATCAAGTGTAGCGTTACAATACACAATAACCCCAGTGATAGGCTCCATCACTCATTCCCTCCATAAACCCTCCTATATAGGTTGTAAGGTCTCAAGGGCAGGGTCCACCTTAAACTTTTTCCGAGTTCAATTTTGTTTTGGGTCTTTTTACTTCCATCCGTTCTAATCTTAATGTCATGTATGTGATCCCCCCATCTAATGTGCAGCACCATAGAGTTAATGTTCTTTTATAAATAAATAACACTAATGGGGATAAAGAAAAATGGCATAAAAACTATATAACAATATATCATTTAAATAATAGAATGTCAATAATAACAATGAAACATACAGTTGTGTATATGGTTTTGTTGTTTTTCTGTGCTGTTCAGGGAAAGCCGGAATCCACAGAGTATTACCATAATGAGAACCTGACTGCTCTGGTAGGAAACCTGTTCGCTGCTGGGATGGAGACCACCTCAACCACCCTGAGATGGGGTCTTCTGCTGATGATGAAATATCCAGAAATTCAACGTAAGAATTATTTAAAATGAAACCCAGTAAAGCATATTACATTATCAAAAATCTAAATAAACACCAAGGGTAGGAAAGGGTTCGTTTTGTGCTTGGAGGGAAACACTTTATGTAAATTTTTTTATTTTATTTATATTTTTAATAAATATTTTATATACATGTTCCCTTTTTTTAAATTTTTCTTGTACCCTATTTCACTTAATGATATTTTCCTGGCCATTTAAATATTTATGAATTATACATAGGATAAGTCATTAGTAGTTGGTCGGTGTGGGAGCTTCTGGTGGCACCATTCAGCTAAAAGCAGCGATGCAGTTACGTTGCTTCACTAAGAACAAAGCGCAAAGCAGGTGCAGTTGTATTTCACTTTTATGAGAATCGGACCTCAAGTTCTGCCATCAGGCCGATAATCTGTATATGGAGTCAACAACTATACCTTTATACAACAACTAGATTTATTTAGTCTGTAAAAGAGACAATTACGAGGTGACATGATTAATTTATTTAAATATATGAATGGTCCATACAAAAAATATGATAGTAAGTTGTTTTAGCTTAAATCAAATCAAAAGACGAGGGGGCACTGTCTCCGTTTGGAGAAATCAAGGTTTAATCATCACGGGCGACAGGGTTTTTTTACTATGAGAACTGTCAATCTGTGGAATATCCTGCCTCAGGCGCTTGTCACAGCAGGGACAGCAGAGAGATTCAAGAAGGGTCTAGATGCCTCGTTACACCTAAATAACATTGATGGCTATGTTATATAGAATTGTTTCCCCTAAATCCCTTCCTCATCCAATCCCTTCCCTTCCTTGGTTGAACTTGATGGACAAGTGTCTTTTTTCAACTGTATAAACTATGAAACTATCTGCTTGACGTTTTATTCCTAGAGTATCGGTGCTCCACCACCACCCATCCCAATCAACTATTGCTAGTTCGTTAGTATTCAAACAACCCATAAAACCTGAATAACAACAAGTCTATCTACTTCCTGGCAGAGAAAGTGCATAATGAAATTGAACAAGTGATCGGATCAGCAAAACCTCAAATGGAGCACCGGAAACAAATGCCGTATACTGACGCGGTCATTCATGAAATTCAGCGATTTGGGGATATTGCCCCAAATAGTGTTCCCCATTCAACTTCTGAAGATGTCACATTCCGAGGATATTTTATTCCAAAGGTAAGAAACAGAGTTCAGCTTTATTTTAGATCTGTCCAAGTGGGAGGTAACTAAGAGGAAGCTAAAGGGTCATGTGATCCAGGTGGGGAAAGATCCTCTACTTATCTATACATCTGGACATGACCAGAATGATGATGTACAGTGTATATATATTTATAGCATTCAATATCGGATTGATTCATGTTTCCCTTCTAGGGCACTATTATTTTCCCATTGCTGCACTCCGTCCTCAGAGATAAAGCCTACTTCAAGAAGCCCGATGAGTTTTATCCAGAACACTTTTTGGATTCTAAGGGACATTTCAAAAAGAATGAGGCCTTCATCCCATTCTCTATAGGTAATGGACGACCCCATCACCTCTTTAGACTAATCTTATAAATAGTGGCTAGCTCAGTGCATCGTATAGATGTTCTGTTGGGGCTCAACTGAGAAGGTATTTTGGGGCATGAAACTTAGAGGTGGCACATGTGGATGTCATATCGTCCATACAGCTTGCATTCTGCTTAAATTTGGATCAAACAATTATATTCCATAAAGGGTTATGGTTAGTTCAGAAAAATGTAGTTGGAAGTGTTGGAAACAGTCATAATACATGGTAGAAATGTAATTTCAGGCTCTTGGGCATCAAGACAAAATTTGTACAGATAGACACCAAGAGTCACTTACTAACACAATAGAATAGTGGGAATCCTTTAGATATCATGTCTTCTTCTTCAATAGTCATCTCTCTTCTTTCCTTGTAGGTAAGCGGAGCTGTGCTGGTGAGACCTTGGCTAAAATGGAATTGTTCCTGTTTTTTACTACCCTATTACAGAATTTCACTTTCCAGCCAACACCTGGAGCTAAACTGGACCTTACTCCTGCACTGGGGTCTACAAACTCCCCCAAACCCTTTAAGATTTGTGCAATATCACGTACATAGAAGATGATACTTGTATTTCATCAGTATTATTTAATTTGTTTTCCAACGACTCAATTTAAGTTACTTGCTGTCATTAGTCAATATTAGTTGAGGTAAAGCTGACTGTTGGGTTCGTCTAATGGATTAATGGCAAGCTTTTACTGGTACAGAGCTCTAAATACATTGCAAAGTTAGATTGAGAAATAATTAAAGCTGCCTGATACCAATAGGGGGAGCTCAAGAGCTTACTGCATACTGCAGGTTAATGCGTACATAAAGGCAATGAGCTTTATGTGGACACACTGGCACCAACATTTTCAGACAAAATGGTTTAAAATTTATTCCTTAAATTCAGAAATTGCTGACAGTTCAAAGGATTATACCTCCAACATTGATAGTGTTGGCAAATTTGCATATTTTCCAGGCAAAATCATATTAGACAATTCCAAGTATGTGTTATATGTGGCTGTCAGGCAGCTCGTCTTCCTCAAATTCCTCAGAAGTTGTTTATCGATGTGCTCAACACATGGTAAAAAATAATTAATTGTGTGGAATCTAAAATAAATTCTATAAACTGTATATCTTGTATATTTTGTAATAAAAAAAACTTACAAAGCATCTCAGCGTGTTACGGACTTGTCATACGGCATTGTGTGTGTCTTCTGGTGTCTAACGATAAAAGATGAAAGTAAAATAAATTCTACATCTCCTAGGGATGGCTCGTCACACAGGGTTTGTTGCAAAACAAAATATTTAAGGGTTTTCGAACCTCCATTAAATGAAAGTCATTGGACTATTTTTGGTGCTTCCTTAGATATAAAGTGGCTGCACATACTCCTTTGGACCTGATCACTGTCCCAGGGTCTAGTGTATCTGATACCATTCACTGGGAAACTAATTTCGTGCCTTAAAGGTTTTAACCATTTTAAGTATATTTGGGCCCTGATTTGGGAAATGACACCCTTTTTCCCCTATCAGCTCTACTTTTGCAGATCTAGCATTTCCACCTTATGAAGTACACATTGTTGCTCACACTAGTCATCACTCAGCCAACCCCCTACCATCTCTATAAAATGTCTAGCAGACAGCCCCCCCACCATATCTATAAAATGTCCAGTAGCCAGCCCCCCCACTATTTCTATAAAACGTCTAGCAGCCAGCCCCCCATCAGATCTATAAAATGTCCAGTAGCCAGCCCCCCACCATATCTATAAAATGTCCAGTAGCCAGCCCCCCGCCATATCTATTAAATATTTAGCAGCCAGCCCCCCACCATATCTATAAAATGTCCAGTAGCCAGCCCCCCGCCATATCTATAAAATATTTAGCAGCCAGCCCCCCACCATATCTACAAAATGTCCAGTAGCCAGCCCCCCACCATATCTATAAAATGTCCAGTAGCCAGCCCCCCACCATATCTATAAAATGTCCAGTAGCCAGCCTCTTGCTATATCTATAAAATATTTAGCAGCCAGCCCACCTGCCCTTTCTATAAAATGTCCAGCTGCCAGGCCCCCCGCCCTTTCTATAAAATATCTAGCAGCCAACCCGCCACCGTATCTATAAAATTTCTAGCATCCAGCCCCCCACCCTATCTATAAAGTGTTTAGCAGCCAGCCCCCCTTCTTTAGAATTTCCAGCAGCCAGCCCCCCACCCTTTCTATAAAATGTCCAGCAGTCAGTCTACCCCTCTTTATAATGTCCAGCAGCCAGCCCCCCACTCTATAAATTGTCCAGCACTGCCATGTAGAAAAAAACAATAAACAATAAACTACTTACCTCCCCACTATGTTTATTTTGCGTCTCGTCTTCTGTCTGGCCCTCCACTGCAGCATCGCAGACAGAGACGCGTCCGCACATTCTGTGTTGGCAGAAAATGTCAAGGAAAGAGAATATCAGACAAATGTAAAGTCATGATATGGATGTTGTACAATATCGTCACTGAGGCTCAGTAGTGTAATGGTGTGGCCTCAAGAGGGAGCAAAAGATCTTCTTGTGCGTTAAAGAAAATCTACCAAAAGAATGAAGGATTGTAAACCAAGCGCACTTACCTGCAGGTGTGTGTCCCCTCTGGCAGGATCTGCTCTCTTATAGCTTTGGATACCCTTGTTTTTATGCAAGAAAGGCATTTAACAGTATGCAAATGAGTATAAGGGGCTCCAGGCTCCATAGGTTCCCCCTGAGTCCTTTCAGCTCATTAGCATAATTTTAAAAGTTGATTTGAGAAGGAAGGCGGCAATGGGTAATACGGGTCAACGGGACTGGTAAGTAAGTGTGCCCCATAGAGCGTTGTGATTACACAGCTCTCCAGGGACAGTACACGCTACATATGCGCCCGGTGGGGCTTTGGGGAGAGATGCAATACACTGCAACCGCTCCCCTTATCCGTCCATTGCCTCTGCTGAGAGCATACGTCGCTCAGGCGGAGGCTTCAAGAAGGGTACCTCATGTATATACTTATCATATACAAAAGACGTTAAAAGACCCAGCCTTAGGTGTTGCCCCCCTCAGATCTGTGACAACTTACCTTTGTGTATGTTGTTAATAATAATTATGTTAATCATATTTCAGGATTGTGGAAGGATTAAGTCTATTCTGCCTTCTGGTTGCTCCAGTTGGTTCAGAATAGGTCCAGTTGGTTCAGAATATATTCAGATTATATAATCTCTGATACTGATAACAATGACGTAACTAGACGATGAACAACCTGTCTAGTAACTAAAGCGTAATCCCATCGATGTTTTATGAGGCAGACTGGACAGAGGTCACATATCTTTACTGTCTGTGAATTAGCAAACGACTAGAAAACTTGGCCTCTATGCCAAATACTCTTCGATGTTACTCAATAGTAGTGTGAAAGGCTTCATGTAGCCCCAGGATATACATTTCTACATTTCATTATTCCACTTGGTGCCAAAGGTTGAATTGCAGCTTTGCAGCTCAGTTCTACTAAAGTGAATGGGTCTTAGTTGCAATTCCACACACAAGCTGTGGACAGGAGTGGCTGTATATATCTATAGATTAGCCAACAAGCTCAGAAAGAGTGGAAATTGATCCAATGTTCAGGAAAAAATTTCACAAATGCAAATTTCCTGGAAATTCAATGAAACAAAGTTTAGCTAAAATGGTGGCATATATCACCACCAGTTGCAGTTATTCTAAAATACAGTGCATAATCTGCCAGTTTCTAATTATTCTTGGAAATACAGTTTATTGGGGCTCGCCAACCGAGGCTAGTTTAAGTCCCGTTGGAGATGGACAACTACGGAACTAATCTAGGCAGGAATAGGACCTCCTCTATATTTTATGAGGTGGCCACATGGCTTGGTGACGGAATGGTGACAAATGGGTGCACATTCATCATAGGCTGTAACTAATTGTGCCACTGTATGATGCTGGCCCAGCTTGCTTGATCTATCAGAAGCACTGATGCGTCATGCTGCTGAAAGTCAGACCTAGTGTAGAGTAGCACCATAGTCTGTACCAGTTCACAATGCCCCCTGCCTGCCCATTGCACAGCAAGGTATCACCACCTCCACGCCCAATTGGCATACTAGTTTACAGACTGTGATACATGATCCACATGGTGTGCTCACTGCACTGCAACCGTATATGTTGTAAGTGCATGTTGGCCATGATTTTTGGTGTCTGTACACCCAGCTGCCTTCGGACAGGTTTTGTGCCCTAGTGCAGTATTGTAATCTGGCACCTCACTTCTTTTTTCAGGTCTCAATAATTCTTGAGGGAGTCACCAGTTCCTCAGTTATTACATATTACAGGGCATAATCTGCCAGTTTCTAATTATATCAAGAAATACAATATATTGAGGTGTATCGTCTCCCTCAGCTACTGCTAAATACAGGGCATAATCTGCCAGTTTCTAATTATACCTGGAAATACAATAGATTGGGGTTCACCATCTCCCTCAGCTACTGCAAAATACAGGGCATAATCTGCCAGTTTCTAATTGTTTGTGGATATACAGGTTTTTCAGGAACATTGGCAGAAAGTGAGGGCCTGGGTGCCAGTGCTGTTTGGGAGATGCATGTCTTAGATGGTGGTGATAGCTGTATAGACTCTACATCTGATAATATGTACTGTATATACTGGCGTATAAGACTACTTTTTAACCCCTTATCGTCTTATACGCCGGATATACGGGGGCCGCACTGTGTGAGGTGTTTTTTTTCCCCGTCAGCGCGCAGAGAGCCGCTTCCTGGGATCGCCGCGCATGCGCGGCAGTCCGCCTCTCACAGTCATTAGAAGAGGCTTAGTACGCGCTGACGGGGCGGCGCGCTGTATGCTAATGCAGCCGCCCTGTCACAGCGGTCGGCGTCACAGAGCTGGGGGTCACAGGCGGCACTTACAGAAGCATGTCGGATCTTCATTAATATCGCAGCTTACAGTTATGATCACCAGGCACTTGCTCTCTTGTTTGTTTTGCAAAGTTTTAAGCAGACTTTTTTTTCATTTGGGAGAGGGGTAGTCTTATACAGTGAGTATATACCAAATTCTATATTTTTAGGGCAGAAGTTGGGTCGTCTTATACGCCCAGGTGTCTTATACGCCGGCATATACGGTATGTCATATTTGTGTAACCATAAGGCTGTAATTTTTTTGCCACTTCTATCTATTTTATTATTTTGTTAGGGATTTATTTTGGTTATGCTGGATGTTTGCTTTCCTCTATCCTATATATTTACATATGAAAAGTGAGAGTTCAGCAGTTTTCGTGCACCATGAGCTGCGGCGAGGGGGGGTTGTTAGATGACGCTGCATAACACAAACAGGTGAGCTGAGTTTTTCTCAGTGATATAGACAAAGACTTATGTCAGGAGGTGAACGGAGTTTATCTGTTGTACTTTAGAGGTGATCAGAGTTTGCCGGCAACAGTTCACTATAGAATGATACAGTATATACAATGTATGTATGATATAATGTATGTATGTAGTATGTATAATAGTCACTCCTCCAGATTGGCCATCACTTAACTCATTTTAGGTACTGGAAGTGTTTTTATTGTAAAGTTATGCTTCAAAATAGTTAAATTAATAAGTTATAACAGTTCCAAAGTAAATGATACTGACATTTACTAAATAATTTACACTAAACAAGCAAAATTTTTTATTTTTTGTGATTTGTGTAGTGGTCAGACCAGGTTACTACAAATCAGCCCTAATCTATTTACTCGTTCAGCTATTACAAAGAGGACAGAGCTGTCTGTTTCATGATTCTTTATGGCAGGAAATGTCACTGTGGTTCTAGTAGTGACTGGTAGTGCCCTTTCTCTGGCTCCCCCATGTCCCTGTAGAGGATAGTGTAGAGTTTTATAGTAAAACAGTTTTTTTTCCAAAAAAAAGATAAATTAGATGAAAGTTTACCTTTCTATAGGTAGAGCTGTGTCCCTAGTCCCATGGGAGTGGTGAAGGAGGAGTCAGGCAGAAATATATGATGTCCGGAGGACATGGGAGTCTTTTTTATTCAAAATCTATTCATGACCAAGCGATTTCCCCAGGGTAAGGGGGGACGGCTCCTCACTAGCCCCTCCCAGGGGACTAGGGGCACAGCTCTGCATAGAGAAAGGTAAACTTTGCTCTAACTTTGCTTGGAAAAAAACTGTTTTACAATAAAAGCTCTTTGTCAACATGTAGACTATTCTCTATGGAGAAATGGGGAGACAGAAAAGGGACTCCTGATGACAGGTTCCCTTTATTCTCTCACAATTTAATCATTGTAAATCATTATACCTCACTCTGTGCACTGAAATTCATGACACAAGCTGCCGGATGTGCCCCCAACTCCAGGAGATAATTAACCTTTTAATGTCAGGTGTAGCAGTAGGTAAGTATGTAGTAAGAAAACAGAGACTATGGAGATTATCTCTTCTTACTGTGTGCAGCAGGTATCTTATTTTTCTATATTTCTATATCATTCATAGTGCAGAGTTGCTGTATCTAAGTTACGATAATTTAAGCATTTATGTTTTATAAAGCTGTACTGCTGTATCCAAGCCACCATTATATAAGTGTCCACACTACTTAGGGATAAGAATCTGTATCTAAGCTGTCATTATACAAGCACCCACCCTACATAGAGCTGAGCTGCTGTATCTAAGCTGCCATTATGAAAGCATCCACCTTACATAGAGATGAGCTGCTGTATCTAAGCTGCCATTATTTAAGTATCCACACTACATAGGGATGAGAAGATGTATCTAAGCTGCCATTATATAGGCATCCACCTATTGAGGAATGTCCAGGGGGTGGTGGATCCTTCAGTTTTCTGCACTCACACATATTCTAGTATCAGAGAAGTGAGTGTGAGTGTGAGTGTGGGCTGGACTGTCGTGTCAGCTGCTCTTGTGAATACAAGGGTCATACGTTCCTGAAGTCTTAAAGCTCAGAGCTTCCTGCTGGATTAGACAGGTCCGACCATCCAGCGGTGTCACCTCCACCCCAGGAGGACGCTGAACCAGTCACAGGGTGCAGGTAGGTCACCAACTCCTTATATCACTACGACTCCAGGTGGGACGAGGTTCTACATTATTCCTATGTGTTTCTACCGATTTTTGGCCGAGACATTATTCATTGGAGTTTATGTGTTGTCCATAGTTTCACATAAAAGTGAATTGGTAAAGTTACGGTATAAAACCTACATGGTAGGACAATTACTTCTTCATATACTATGAATATATCAGAATGTTTTTACATGGCAGAACTTTAGAGACAGCTATTCATAAAATGCAGTGAAACTTGAGTAGTTATTATTGTATTGTGTGTTATACTATACTAGATATAGCTGCCGGCGTTGCCCGGGTTAGTAAATAACTGCTCTTAGCTATAATAAAAAAAATCTCTGACTGTCTCTGGCACTGAATGTCCCTGTCTCTGACTGTCTGACCATTTCTGTCTCTGATTGTCTCTGTCTGTCTCCAACTGTCTCTGACAGTGTCTGTCCCTGAGTGTCTCTGACTGTGTCTGTGTCTGTTTGTTTTTTTCTCTGTTTATGTTTTTGTCTCTGTCTGTCTCTGACTATCTCGACTTCTGACTCTGGGTTTCTCTGACTGTCTCTGTCTCCTACTGTCTCTGACTGTCTCTGTCTCTCCTTGTCTCTGATTGTCTCTGTCTCTGATACTGTCTGTCTCTGATTGGCTCTGACTGTCTCTGGTTTTCTCTGTCTGTTTCTGACTGTGACTGTCTCTGACCATCTCTGTATCTGTCTCTGGCTGTCACTTTGTCTATGGGGGGACGTATCAGAAGTGTCTGAAAGCAGAACTACGCCGGCCTGGTGTAGGATAAACGCTGCGCTACTGGCAGCCCGATACATCAAGAGGCAGAAGCCTCTTGATATATCGGGCTGCGAAATCGCAGCGGCGGGGCGATCATTCGCTGGCGCCAGCGTCAGCGTATGATAAATATCCCCCATTGCCTATATTAACCAATCACAGCTCAGAGCTCATATTAATAGCAACCAATCACGGCTCAGCTTCTAACTGCCACAGCAGAAGCAGACAATGTCTCCTGAACATGTTGGTTAATAAGTGGATTTTGGAACGTCTGGGGTTAAAATTTCAGCTCAAAGCTAAGAAGTTCCCACAGAGGGTGACTGTGCAAAATTACAAAGGTGACGGTGCAGATTCCTTTAACTGACATACATACATAGACACATACATTCACACATACACACACATACATACACACATACACTCATACGCTCATATACATACATATATATATATATACATACATACATACAGCCAGGTTTATATATTAGATTATGTTATTGTATGTTGGTGAGCCTGGAGCCCACCAATATGATGGACTCTTAGGCCCGTTACACACTGACAGTGTGCCATCTGGAACAAGTGGCCCAAAAGCTGACAACCAGAACTGAATTAAGCATTTAAGTTGAGTTCCGGTTGCCCAGTGTTCACGCTGGACGTTCCAGCCAGCACACAATGCGAGCGTGATGAGATGCATCTCCTTTGCTAGTGTATAAAGAGCCTTAGATCTTTAGAGTTGCAATTATTATTGTTATATATATCTATAATAATAATCTATAATCTATGTTCTATAGCCTGGGTCACTTTGTGGTATGAATAACTTTTTCAATTTTTGAATTTTTGCTTTTTTCTCCCCTCCTTCCAAAAGCTACAACTTTTTAAAATTATCTGCCATTTAAAGGCCAATTATTTTTTGTGGGACAAATTGAACTGGTCCCATTTCATATTCTGTGCAATGAACTGGGAAGCTGGAAAAGAATACCAGATAGTAAAACAATACCTATGTTTAATTTTTTAATGGGCTTTGTTTTGGTGGTGACGAGGTGAGAGAGAGATAATATGGCTGACAATTAGAGATGAGCGAGCACTAAAATGATCGGGTACTCATTATTCGAGACGAACTTTTCCCGATGCTCGAGTGCTCGTCTCGAATAACGAGCCCCATTGAAGTCAATGGGAGACTCGAGCATTTTTCAAGGGGACCAAGGCTCTGCACAGGGAAGCTTGGCCAAACACCTGGGAACCTCAGAAAAGGATGGAAACACCACGGAAATGGACAGGAAACAGCAGGGGCAGCATGCATGGATGCCTCTGAGGCTGCTTAATCGCACCATTATGCCAAAATTATGGGCAACAGCATGGCCATGACAGAGTGACAGAATGAAGCTAGATAGCATCTAAAACATCCAATAATTGACCCTGACACTATAGGGGACGGCATGCAGAGGCAGCGGCAGCAGTGGCAGGCTAGAGAGTGTCATGGTGACATACCCTAAATGGACTCAGATTTCACCAAAGGAGGTGAGCAAGAAGCGCTGAAATGATTTCCTATGTGAACAAAAGGTTGATGGTATATTTAGTCGATAACACAGCATGGTGGCGACATAGTGACCAAGTTCCATAACGTATCTGGTGAAACACCCGAAAAATGAGCCTGACACGGCTCTTTTGATAAAGGGACGACATGTGGAGGCAGCCATGGAGAAGACTTCCATGATTAGGAGCGACAGTATGGGGCATTCATATTGCGCTGCTATGATTGCAACTTCAGGTCTCCAGCATGGCGGCGACAGATGGGCCGAGTTCCACTATGTATCTGGTGAAACACCTGAAAATTCTGCCTGACACAGCTCGTTTGATAAGGGGACGATATAATGAAATAATATCGGTAAATGATAAAAGTTTGCCAGTATATTTTGTGGATAACACAGCAGGGTGGCGACAAAGTTAACAAGTTTGATGTGGAAGCCATGAAAACAACCCAAAATTCTGCCTGACACAGCTCGTTTGATAAGGGGACCATGTATGGAGGCAGTGAACTAGTAGTAGATTAAAGGTGCTGAAGTTAAAACTATGTTAGTTGGATCTTGGAATGGAGCTGGCGCTCTGCTGCCAGGCGAGCTTTCGCCAATCCAAGCCCCTGTCTCTAGGCTACTCCCCAAACAGCACTTCTAAGAACCTTTTGTATAAGATCAAGTGTAGTAGTGTTCTTATAAGTTTGGGTTATGGCGGGTAAGGGGAATGTAAACAGATGCGCAAGAAGCGCTGAAATAATATCGGTAACTGATAAAAGTTTGCCAGTATATTTTGTGGATTACACAGCAGGGTGGCGACAAAGTTAACAAGTTTGATGTGGAAGCCATGAAAACAACCCAAAATTCTGCCTGACACAGCTCGTTTGATAAGGGGACCATGTATGGAGGCAGTGAACTAGTAGTAGATTAAAGGTGCTGCAGTTAAAACTATGTTAGTTGGATCTTGGGATGAAGCTAGCTCTCCGCTGCCAGGCGAGCTTTCGCCAATCCAAGCCCCTGTCTCTAGGCTACTACCCAAACAGCACTTCTAAGAACCTTTTGTATAAGATCAAGTGTAGTAGCGTTCTCATAAGTTTGGGTTATGGCGGGTGAGGGGAATGTAAACAGATGCGCAAGAAGCGCTGAAATAATATCGGTAAATGATAAAAGTTTGCCAGTATATTTTGTGGATTACACAGCAGGGTGGCGACAAAGTTAACAAGTTTGATGTGGAAGCCATGAAAACTACCCAAAATTCTGCCTGACACAGTTCGTTTGATAAGGAGACCATGTATGGAGGCAGCTATATGGACGACTTTTGGAGGCAGCTATGGCGATGACGTGTGGAGGTAGCAATAAAGACAACGTGTGGAGGCAGCTAAAAAGACGACGTGTGGAGGCTGCTATGGAGACAATTTAATTTGGATAGTGCCTGTATGTGGCAGTCCAAAAAAGTTTTCAAACCAGAGGAGCAGGTAGGTGGTCCTCCAGAAAAATTAAATAGATTGAGTGCCTGTATGTGGCAGTCCAAAAAAGTTTTCAAACCAGAGGAGCAGGTAGGTGGTCCTCCAGAAAAATTAAATAAATTGAGTGCCCGTATATGTTGCAGTCCAAAAAAGTTTTCAAACCAGAGGAGCAAGTAGGTGGTCCTCCAGAAAAATTAAATAGATTGTGTGCCTGTATGTGGCAGTCCAAAAAAGTTTTCAAACCAGAGGAGCAGGTAGGTGGTCCTCCAGAAAAATTAAATAAATTGAGTGCCTGTATGTGGCACTCCCAAAAATTGTTTAAAACAGAGGACCGGGTAGGTGGCCCTCCAGAAAAATGAAATACATAGAGTACTATAGCTATAGCCAGTTGGCCCTGGCAAAAAATAGCCAGTTTCCTCTGCTTTAGTGTACAAAGAGGAGGAGAAGGAGGACAATGAGGAGGAGGAGTGCATACATTATTCAGGTTGAGCTTCTTTCACCTGGTGGAGAATGGAAATTCTGAGAAATCCAGGCTTTATTCATCTTGATAAGCGTCAGCCTGTCAGCGCTGTCAGTCGACAGGCGTGTACGCTTATCGGTGATGATGCCACCAGCTGCACTGAAAACCCGCTCGGACAACACGCTAGCGGCAGGGCAGGCAAGAACCTCCAAGGCGTACAGCGCCAGTTCGTGCCACATGTCCAGCTTTGAAACCCAGTAGTTGTAGGGAGCTGTGTGATCATTTAGGACGATGGTATGGTCAGCTACGTACTCCCTCACCATCTTTCTGTAAAGATCAGCCCTACTCTGCCGAGACTTTGGACAGGTGACAGTGTCTTGCTGGGGTGACATAAAACTGGCAAAGGCCTTGTAAAGCGTACCCCTGCCAGTGCTGGACAAGCTGCCTGCTCGCCTACTCGCCTACTCTCCCTCGCTACTTGTCCCGCACAAGTACGCCCTCTGCCGCTAGCGCTGTCAGAAGGGAAATACTGTTTCAGCTTGTGCACCAGGGCCTGCTGGTATTCATGCATTCTCACACTCCTTTCCTCTCCAGGGATGAGAGTGGAAAGATTTTGCTTGTACCGTGGGTCCAGGAGAGTGAACACCCAGTAATCGGTGCTGGAATAAATTCTTTGAACGCGAGGGTCACGGGATAGGCAGCCTAGCATGAAATCTGCCATATGCGCCAGAGACCCAACACGCAAGAATTCACTCCCCTCACTAGCCTGACTGCCCATTTCCTCCTCCTCCAACTCCTCCAACTCCTCTTCTTCTGCCCATACACGCTGAACAGTGAAGGACTGAACAATGGTCCCCTCTTCTGTCTCGCCAACATTCTCCTCCACCTCCTCCGATATGCTCTGAGAAACAGACCTAAGGGTGCTTTGGCTATCAACAAGGGAATCTTCTTCCCCCGTCTCTTGTGACGAGCGCAAAGCTTCCGACTTCATGCTGACCAGAGAGTTTTTCAACAGGCCAAGCAACGGGATGGTGAGGCTGATGATGGCGGCATCGCCACTGACCATCTGTGTTGACTCCTTCAAGTTACTCAGCACCTGACAGATATCAGACATCCACGTCCACTCCTCATTGTAGACTTGAGGAAGCTGACTGACCTGACTACCAGTTCTGGTGGAAGTTGACATCTGGCAGTCTACAATCGCTCTGCGCTGCTGGTAAACTCTGGATAACATGGTTAATGTTGAATTCCACCTCCTGGGCACATCGCACAACAGTCGGTGAGCGGGCAGTTGGAGGCGGCGCTGCGCTGCCCTGAGAGTGGCAGCATCTGTGCTGGACTTCCTGAAATGTGCACAGATGCGGCGCACCTTCGTGAGCAAATCAGACAGATTGGGGTATGTCTTGAGGAAACGCTGAACTATGAGATTTAACACATGGGCCAGGCATGGCACATGTGTCAGTCTGCCGAGTTGCAGAGCCGCCACCAGGTTACGGCCGTTGTCACACACAACCATGCCTGGCTTCAGGTTCAGCGGTGCCAGCCACAGATCAGTCTGCGCCGTGATGCCCTGTAATAGCTCTTGGGCCACTGCCTCTTCCAACCTGTTCTGCTATAGGACTCGCCTCCATCTCAGAAGCACTGTGTTCACCCGGCCTATCAACCCAGCTTGGGTCTGTCAAATCATCATCCTCCGATCCCTCAGTCTGCTCCCCCCTCGGACTTCCTGCCCTGACAACAACTTCACCACTGTTTGACAACCGTGTCTCCTCATCGTCCGACACCTCTTTACACACTTCTTCCACTACGTCAATAATGTCATCATCACCCACAGACTGCGACCGGTGGAAAACCTGGGCATCGGAAAATAGCTCAGCAGCAACCGGACAAGTGGTTTGTGACTGAAGAAAGGGTCCAGAAAACAGTTCCTCAGAGTATGCCGGTTCAAATGCCTAATTTTGCTGGGAGGGGGCAGACTGGGGGGAAGGAGGCTGAGGTGGAGGAGCTGGAGGAGTGCTGATTTCGGTGACATGGGTGGACTGCGTGGAAGACTGACTGGTGGACAAATGGCTAGAAGCATTGTCCGCAATCCACGACATCACCTCTTCGCACTGTTCTGGCCTCAACAGTGCTCTACCACGAGTCCCAGTAACTTGAGACATGATGAACCTAGGGAGTGTAACTCTGCGGCGTTCCCCTGCTCCCTCATCAGCAGGTGGTGTCTCACCCCGCCCACGTCCACGCCCTCGTCCTCTACCCCTAGCCCTCGGGTTAAACATTTTCAAAATTAAAGTGTAAACTTCAAATTTTTTTTTTTTGTGTTTTTTTTTAAACAAAACGATGCTATCCTATTGCTATGGCTAGTTTCTAACCTACACTGACAGCACACAACTGGATTTTGTGCTGTGCCTGATGACTTTGAGTTATAAAAAGAAATAAACGTAAAAAAAAATAAATCAGCAGACTCTGCCTAATTCAAATCAAACCCCTAATAAATTGTCCCACTTCGGTGTTTGAGGTGGATATGTGTGTCGCTAAGAGCTAAACACAACGGTCGCAAGTCTCCCAGCAAATTCCTCACAATATGGTACTATCTGCACTACTAATGCCAGCAAGCCCAGCCACAAGCAAACAAAAAAAAGGAAAATATAACGCTATTGTAGGCCTAAGTAAGCCGTTGGGGTTCTCCTATGGCTATTTTCTAGCCTACACTGAAAGCACACTGCTTTGCCAGATGACTTTGAGTTATAAATAGAAATAAACGTAAAAAAAAATAAATCAGCAGACTCTGCCTAATTCAAATCAAACCCCTAATAAATTTTCCCACTTCGGTGTTTGAGGTGGATATGTGTGTCAATAAGCGCTAAACACAACGGTAGCAAGTCTCCCTGCAAATTACTCACAATACGGTACTAGCTGCACTACTAATGGCAGCAAGCCCAGCCACAGGCAAAGCAAAAAAAAGTAAAATAAAACGTTATTGTAGCCCTAAGAAGGGCTGTTGGGTTCTTGTTGAATCACTCCTGCCTAACACTATTCTAATAGAACACCCTAACGCTTTCCCTGACCAGCAGCAGCTCTCTCCCTCTCGGCATCCAGACACAGAATGATCCGAGCAGCGTGTGCAGGGGCTAGTCTATTCCAGGGTCACCTGATCTGGCCAGCCAACCACTGCTATCGACGTGTAAGGGTACCACGTCATGCTGGGTGGAGTGCAGAGTCTCCTGGCTTGTGATTGGCTCTGTTTCTGGCCGCAGTATTCGTCCGAGCAACGAGCAGTTTCGAGTACGCTAATGCTCGAACGAGCATCAAGCTCGGACGAGTATGTTCGCTCATCTCTACTGACAATAACAAGAGACAACTTCTCCCAGTCCTATAATCTTATAGGAAATCTACCATCTAAATAAACCATCCTGATAAACCAGGGACATTACTCATAGATCCAGGCACCGGGGCTGTTCATGGCCTTCTTTTCTTCGAACATCAACTTAGATAATTATGCTAATGAGTAGGACTGGAGTACACCTCTCCCGAACATCCATGTGACATTGTTGGGCCTGGAATATGTGGTTTGCTGTTCCATTACACCTCATAAACTTGTATTGTTCTCTTGCAGGAGTCTACCATGGACCTGGCCACCATCATTCTGGCCATTGCCATCATCCTCATTTTGGCTGTGGTCTTTAAAAAAAATCAACTAGACCGTTACAAAAATTTCCCTCCTGGACCAAAACCTCTACCGATCCTCGGGAATGCACTGCAGCTGGACCTGTCAAAGCCTCATAAAGCTTTATTGGAGGTAAAATCAAATATGTTCTACCATTTTTGTTTCTTTGTACTTTTCATTTTAATTTAGTCAAAGGGGTCAAAACACCCTCCTACCAGTTGGTATCAGAAATTGTCCACCAGAACTACTTCTGAATCTGGAAGGAGATAATCCCACCAATGTGGCAGTGGCCGTTTCTGGTTATTGCAGCTTCTCTCAAGATTATCTCTCAAGGGATTATGAGTTGCAGTACTCTGTTGAGGTCACGACACATGGTACAGAGGTCTCTGTCTCTGGTTCTGTTTGTTGTGGTCGTTGTGGAGGCTACAGCTTCTGGTACTAGTTGTGCAGGTGGACAATTTATCATTTATAGTGGGTTGGAGGATCATTATCCTTTGTTTTAGAGAGCCATATAGAAATTATATATGAACCAGATGGAACAAGCTTTGGTGCAAGTAAATTTTGGATTTCCACAGATGAGTTGCATTGAGTTCCTGTCATAGATTTAACGCCCCTCTTCTTTTTTGGAAGATGTCTAAGAAGTACGGCACAGTCTTCAGTGTACAGTTAGGTTTCGATAAGTTGGTGGTTCTGTGCGGCTATGAAACCATTAAAGATGCTCTAGTCAACCACGCAGACGAATTCTCCGACCGACCCAAATTAGAACTTTTCTCTAAAACGACAAAGGATCATGGTAACTAATGTTTCTTTATATTACCATCATAATTTTATACTTTTTAATTTTTAATACCATATGGGTTTGTTTTACTATAAGTCTTCCTGTCTATCTAATTTGAGATAAAGTTCCAATAAATATTCTGGCCATAAACTTTTTACGATCAATCAAATTTATTAAATATTTTATAGTTAAACACAAAATTACAAAAACAAATTAACAAGTAACAAATAAAATATACATAAAAGTATTGCACAAAGCCCATTGCCTCCAAAGTCATCCATAATATAACTTCTATACAGTTCAGAAGATAATAAGGGGATGATAAGGACATGTAAATGAAATGTATCAAGTAGAAAACCATAAAAAAAGAGACTAGTATAGGGTGGGAGGTGTGCAAAACCCTGACACGTATTTTGCTTAATCTGGAAAAATATTTGTATAGTAAATATGGTATCTGAATTCTTACCACATAACACAAAAAATAGATCGTAAGTAGAGGTGAGCAAATCCAAATATTTCTGCTCGGGTTCAGGTGCATTCCTTGCTACTCTGACATATTGCCGCATTGGCAGAACAGCCAATTCCGGCAAAATGATGCCGCTGGCCAATCACAGCCATGTCTAGTAGCTAGAGGTATCAATGAGCTGGATTGGATGTTCTGCTGTCAATATGTCCAGGTCGTGAGGGATGCACCCAAACCCTGAACAGAAACTTTGGGTCTGCTCAACTCTAAAGCATTTCTAATAAACTCTCATACACCAAACAAAACCCAACGTTTCCTTTCAGGGGTCAGAAGCGGCACGGCAAAATGACGCATCTGACAACTAGTCATTGCTAGCAGCTAGGGGAATCAATTAGCCAAATTGTCTGGTCAGCCATCAATCTGGCAATACGTCCAGGTCACGTGTGATGCACCCAAGCTCCGAACTGAAACTTTGGGCCTGCTCACCTCTAATCTTAAGTAGTTATTTTTCATATTTTATAATGATGTTCACCTCTGTGTAGCACACAACATACACTACTTTTCTGAAAAGTTGGGGTGTTTAAGTAAGGTTTTACATGACCCTACATATTTATCATAAATCTATTATAATTTTGGGTACTTTAGGAAGTGTCCATAATACATTCACTCTTCAGATATGCAAATTAGGAGTCAGAGAGCACGGAAAATCACACGAGCAAAAAAGTTAATTACAATATTTTTCCCCCTTGGAGTCACCACTAGTGGGCGCTTATGACATATCTGCATTTAATTTTATTACATACGGTATCTGTTGATTACATGTAGACAGAATTATAAGCAGAATTAGTGTATTGTGCAATTTGAATTTGTAGTATGAAATGTTGCGAAGTTTTGCAGAGACCACCTTGCTGCAAACATTAGTCACCCTTATCCATTTTCCACAGGTTTTGACACTTTTTCTTTGATCTGATCAGACAAATCTATAATTTTGGAAAATCTGACGTACACTTTTGAATATCAAATGAGGTTTTTCAGTTATTTACAATAAATATTAGCAAAATAAAATAAATAATTGTAAGGAAAGTTTTTAATTTTCTACCTCTGCCAAACCTGATCTGTATTACTCCTTTTAGGTCTTATATTTGCTAATGGAGAAAATTGGAAAGTGATGAGAAGATTTACCCTCTCAACCCTACGAGATTATGGAATGGGGAAGAAGGGCATCGAAAACAAGATAATGGAAGAAGCGAGTTGTTTAGTACAGGCTTTTAAAGCCTATGGAGGTGAGAGTCTTATCCATCGCATCCACATTACCTTTGTGGTTCATTTTGAACAAGGTTCAACCTCTCGGGACAATCTCACGGTTGTGAAAATATAGTCCTCAACCAGCTCTGTTGTTTTTTCAAATGAGTGAACCATATGTGATAGAGCAACTAACATGATCTTAAATGGGTCATTCAGGTTAAAATACAAAAAAAAAAAATATTCCCATGGCACAGTCACTATCTTTGAGTTGACGATTCCCGATAGACCAGAACCCTGTGCAATGCGACTGTTCCTGCTTATTTGACCATTGAAGGTAGCGTATGGCCACAGTGGTAATGGGAGAAACCAATAGAGAAAATAAACAGAAAAAAGGGGGGGGGGTGCAGAATCGGTAGCTAAAGGGAGGGGTGATCAAATGCAACAATTGACCTGCTTTGCATATTAAGGGCTCTTTCACATTGGCGTGGTTGTTCAGCTTCATTGCGCATCCGTTGTCCGCGATCTGCCTTGGTTGTGTCTCTGTTTTTCTTCCATTTTGTCTTCCTGTCTGCAAAAGAAATTGAAAGTGTTGCAAACATCACACCTGGTTTTTCAGCCTCATCAGTGAAAAAAAAACGGATGTTGCTTCCATTTTTTTTTTTTTGCGGAACCATAGATTTCTGTTGCCTTCTGTGATCCGCACCAGGGAAAAAAAATAGGACGTTCTTCAGAATTTTTTCCATGTACAACGGATTTGTAAAAATACAAGCCAATGTAAAAACACACATTTTGTGTGGCATTCGTGGAAATCAGTGAACCACAGATTTGAAAAGCAACGCCAATGTGAAGGAGCCCTAAGGCACGGGGGGCACATGCAGCAATTATTCATTAAATACTTCTGTAAAACTCAATTTTGTACAACAAACTTTTGGTACGTTTTGGTACCAAAATTCTGCCATGGACACCTAGCAAGAAATAGTCTAAGACTGCAATGATTTATGATATGTAAATCACTTCAGTCTTAGACTATTTCTTGACAGTTAACAATTTTTATTTTTTACATTTCAGGAAAATCATTCGATAACCTTCAGCTCATCAATACAGCGGTGGCCAATATAATTGTGTCCACAGTAATCGGTGTTAGGTTTGACTATGAAGATCCCACCATAGTGAAGCTCGTTAATTTAATCAATGAGAATATCCGACTATTAGGAAGTCGTTTGGTCAGAGTAAGTTATTCTAATTTTGATTAACCAGTTCCTAACCAGGCCATTTTCCCATAATTTTGTTCATTTATATTTTATTTTTACAACATTTTATGTATTTGTTTTTTTTTGTTTTAGATATTGTAGGTGTAAAATGTGTCTAAAAAATGTAAAACAAAATCCAATAGTGTACATTTTCCCAAATTAACCACTGCTCTGATAAAGGTCTGATCATGGCGGTCTGACTGCTGGAACGACAACAATAGACAAAACAGGATTGATCATTATCCATACAGGGTGACTTAAGTTACAGGGGTTTTCCCACCAAACAAGTTAGGCCCTATAACTTGCTGCTTGGTGGGGTCACATTGATGAGACCCAACAGATCACGAGGGGTCCGATGGGATCCGTCAGCTCAATAGAGCCTACTGCTCAGCTCATCTTGGAGAGAGTGATGAGGGGTCCAAAGGAGGTACCTTGGACCCCCCCGTTCTTGAGATCTGTGGGCGGGGGGGTCTCATCACTGAGACCCCACCTATCAACAAGTAAGGCCCTATCTTGTGCATAGGGCCTAACTTGTTTGGTGTGAAAACCCCTTTAACCACCTTGCATATTAGTGTGAACCACCTTGAGCTATCATTTAGTTGGCAATTAGTCTTTATGAATGTTGGTGCCTCTCAGAAGCTTCCAGGCTTGTCATTCAATGATTTCTATTACATCCTGTCTTGCAATATAATGGGGCACATTTACTTACCCGTCCTGCACGATCCCGGAATGCACATCAGCTGCGAATCACTAAGATCGTGCTCCCAATTTCCTGCATGTGTCGCTTCCCCCCTCAGGTCCGACGGAGTTCACCTTCTTCTTCCTGGTGCATGCAAGTGCATTGTCTTGCAACACAATTTAAAAAGTTAAATCCCGCGCTGAGTCCGAATCCATTGGATTGTCCGATGCCCCCCCCCCCCCGGTTTCTGGCACATGAAAGCCGTTGCGCCAAAATCCGATCAAGTGCGACACATTCCCTTTCTAAATACCTGTCGCAGCCATGCATTCCCGAAAATGTCGGTGTATCCGACAGAAATGCGATCCACGGAACCTTAGTAAATAAACCCCATTGTGTGAATGATTGGTTCCTATAGGTTCCAAGGTGATGTGTCCAACTTGCATGACAATCACAGCGTGTGCTGGCCGGGATGTTCGGCTAGAGGGCTGATAACTGGAACTTAACTGAAATGCCGAGATCAGTTCCAGTTTCTCGGTGTTCGGGACAGATGTTCCACGCGCTGTGAGTGCCACGTGAGTTGGATGCATCACACCCACTAGTGTTTAAGGAGACTCAAATGTGGGGGGCATAAAAATTGTAAAAAAAAGAATAAACTGAATAACTAAATAAATGAATAAACTCTTTAGCTATCCCTATGTCCCAAAAATATAAAATAACTATCCTATGGGGGAGCACAACAATCATGGGACAAAAACCACTGTTGCTGCTTTTTTCCACACCATTAATTGTAATCAAAAGTGATTAATACATCATACAGTTCCAAAAATGGTATCACAGAAAACGTCAGCTGGTCCTGCAAAAAACTTCCACAGCTCTGAAGTGTTAAAAAGTTGTGTTAATTATAGTACTGGTAATGGGAAAGGTATTAAAATAAAAATATAAAACAAACTAATATTTCTATGACCACAGAAATGTGAGGGTAAGTGTAATTTGAAAGACGTAAAATAATTGTGCACAAGAAAACGGTGCAACTTTATTTGTCAATTTCATTACATTCCTTAGAATTACATAGAATATTAAAGTACATTGGGGCGATTGGATTGTGGACGGATTCGGAGAAACCGCAGCATTTAAAAAAAAAAAAGTGTTGCTGGACACGTGCTTACCTGCACCCACGATAGCTTGGTGAACTTCAGTGCATTCCGATGGACTTCAACGCAGCAGCGACACCTGGTGGACGTCGGAGGAACTGCCTTAGTGAATCGCCGGAAGACCCGAATCCTCCACACAGAACGCGCCGCTGGATCGCGAATGGACCAGGTAAGTAAATCTGCCCCATTGTCTTATTACTTTTAGAACTTTGATATTAGGGCCTAGTAAAAAACTGAAATGCTAAATTGGAAGAGGTCAGAGTGAAGGGGTTAATTAATTTAAAATGATGTCTCAGGAAAAAAAGTCTGATTGGTATTTTGTTTCCTCCTATAAAGCTTTACAACAGTTATCCGTATCTGATCCACTGGATGCCAGGCCCACACAAAAAAGTTTTTGTGAACATGAAGGAGCTACACGACTTTATACGAGCTACATTCACAAGGCAGAGGAAAGAACTGGACGTCAATGACCAGAGGAGCCTCGTAGACGCCTACCTCGCTAAGCAACAGGAGGTAACAACTGGTTTTACTCAATAAGTTACAAAAAGTCATAATGGCCACTAATCTGGCACATCTGCCATGGAAGATAAGTACAATCTTGTTAAAGGGAACTTTTAAAGGGGACTTAAGAACAGGCGCAATAAACCTTACTCAACCCACATTGTTAAAAAGTGCAGTGCAAACGTCCCAACTAAAATCTGCCTCCTCCAACCAGTAAAATCTTTCCCCTAACTTTTTCTGCCTTTGTCTATGTTAACCCCACCCAGTTGTTTGTGGCTCCACCCACCACAGATGGATGATAGGTGAAATGGTGAGAAGATCTTCTGTTTCCCACACGTTGCTCGCCATGTAGAGAGAGGGAGAGCATTCTGGTAAGGACAGGAAGTGGACAAGGAGAGGACTTCCTGTCTCCTCAGGTCAAGATTTGAAGAGACACAGAGCTGTCAGTAAAAAAAAAGAGGCATGCTTCACTGGTAGCTTGGGATAAAAGTTGACTCTTCTTTTCAGAAGTTGACTCATATTTACTCATTTGCATATCAGAAAACCAGCTGTAATTAAAGTGCTGTGCCTCAGTGGCAGATAATTTTAGGTGATATGGAGAGGACTTTTAACCCTTTACCAGCAGATATTACTGGTGTAAGGGGTACAATTCTAGTGAAAGGTCTTCTGGACTGCTTTGTATGTACCTGTAAAGTACATATCTTGACATGTACAGTCTAGAGGAAAGGTAATGAAGGTCATATTAAGATTTAGCATGTAAGGTCTCCAATAGCAGGAAGATTATTGGGAATTTTTTTGCTGCCGGTAGTTGCCTTACAGCTAGGTCTGATCTGAGGTTTGTGAATAAGAGAATGGGGGAAGGCTGGTGTCCTGTAACTTAGTGTCCTGCAGATTCATGTCCTTCATGTTTGTCCTACATGAAGGACGCCGCTGTAATACATTTCGTTTTAAAACTGTGATTGACCAAATTTATTTTTTGATTTCTGATTTTGTAGGGAAAACAAGAATCCAAATTGTACTTTCATGATGAGAACCTGATTGCACTTGTGGAAAATCTGTTCACTGCGGGAATGGAGACCACCTCAACTAGTCTGCGCTGGGGTCTTCTACTGATAATGAAATATCCAGAAATTCAAAGTAAGAAAAATCGAGCAACGCTTCATGGTTGGGAAATATGAAATATGTTAGAAAATATAGTTTGTGCCTTCCAATTTTTACACCAGGTTGTTAAATGTAGCTTATCTCCATGAAGACAAACCAGTGGTAGGTCAGTAGTAGCCGAGGCCTTTGTGTGGCCACCCACGTATTGGGTGAGATTTATCAATCTGTCTACACCTGGAGTCATTTGTATCTGAAATGGCTTTCTCCAAATTTATTAAGGGTTTAAGACAATTATCGGTCAGTTTTCCTACTTGTCCAAAAAAGGGAGTGGGTTTGGTAAAAGGGGCGTGGTTTAGTTTGTACGCCAGAAAAGTAGTAATAGCAAATTTTGCTGTTTGTGTCCACTCAACACTATTTACATCTCTGGAATTAAGCTTTCACTAATTTTCAGTTCCCTTTCCTTCAAAACTCGTTCTGCATACCATAATCCTAATTTCTTCCAGTATATTATACCCATATTATAATTGTGATCTCCTAGGGTTAGATATCTCATCATTGGTGTACAGTGGCGTAACAAGACTTCAGTGGGCACCAATGCGAACTTAGGATCGGGACCCCATATACCTAAGCCCCTGTTGACACCACCCCTTCACCCCACACATTATACTGCAGAATACACATATACCATACATACACTCCCACTTACACTTGCACAGGGCCGGACTGAGGTGCCCTGGGCCCACCAGAGAAATTGATTCTGGGGGCCCACCATACTGTTACCTAGAAATATTTCCAATTGCACAAGAGTTCACAGTGGCTCCATTGGTGATTTTATGCCAGGGCATAAATAAAAGAGGTGTTATAAAAATTACCCCTTGTTTCCCTGGATTTCTGCTGGTGGCTGGGCCTTGTTTTGGATGCAATACTACTACTCTTATCTTGTATATATGGACACAGCACTGTACTCCTACTCCTATCCTTTATTTATGGACTATTATTCATAGTCCTCTGCTGACCCCCTTATTACATACAGTAATTTATGTATTGTTATTCCCCCATGATCCTCACTCATGTCTAATAATATGAAGATAATTTTTCTAATAGAAAAAGTTCACAGTGAGATTGAATCAGTGATCGGGTCGGCCCAGCCTCAGATAGAGCATAGGAAGCAGATGCCGTATACAGACGCCGTCATACATGAGATCCAGAGGTTTGGTGATATCGTTCCAGGGAGCGCCCCACATATCACCTCTCAAGATGTGATCTTCAGAGGATACTCTATTCCTAAGGTGAGAGTCTTACGAGATAAATTGTACGTTGGGTCATCGGCAGAGCAATAAGAGATACTGTATATAGAATTATAAAAAGTATGTATGGAGTTGTTTAGATTTATTGGTGAATCTCTTTTGGGGATAGGCAAAGTTTGCTTAAAATTCCGAGGATGCTCCCCGTAAACTTTTTGTTCTATAATTGAGAATTGAGAAAATTTTTCAATTGCTGGACAATTGTGTATGCTTAGCAAAAGGAAATTGGCTCCAGCAACCTTTGGGATTTTCCAAAACTCTTTCTATAATTAAAGGGGGTTTCCCACAAATTCAAGTTAGGCCCTATCCACAGGATAGGACCTAACCTGCTGAACGGTGGGGGTCTTGCTGATCTCTGTTAGCTCCATGGAGATGAATGGAGCAGAATGGACTGAGGTACATGGGACCCCATCGGACCCTTGTTTTTGTAATCTGTGGGGGTCTCATCACTGAGACGAGACCCCCACCAATCAGCAAGTTAGGTCCTATCCTGTAGATAGGACCTAACTTGAATTTTGGGAAAACCCCTTTAAATCTCATTGAAAGCCAAACAGAAGTACATGTTGACGTGTTTTGCACCTACATCCTTTGGTATAACACGGTAAGTAAGTTTGAAACGCGTCAACATGTACTTCTGTATTACTTTTAATAAGATTTAATTAAATTAAAACGTTTTACCAGATCACGTTCTGAAGTCCATTCCCTTTTGCTGTGTATGCACGCTGATCCGGCATTTAGTCTTGTGTACGTGGAGATCTTCGACTGGATTGGGAAGTTCTACGTCTGGGGAGAGAGAACTGGAGTGTGCATTTTTATACAATCATTTTACATGCTAAAATAAAAATATATAACTTTTTCACCCCCCAGGGCACTGTTGTTATCCCATTGCTGCACTCTGTGCTCAGAGAGGAAGAATACTTTAAGAAACCCTATGAGTTTTACCCCGAACATTTTCTTGACTCAGAAGGAAAACTAAAGAAGACTGAGGCCTTTATCCCATTCTCCATAGGTAACACTATGACTAAATGCCTACTAATACTTGTAAGTTTTTTTACTATTATAGGTGTGGTCTTATCACTGAGATAAATAGGTACCGTCGCTATGTAGCGTATTAGTTAAAACAAAGATTTCTCTGAAATCTTTCTCAGAAATTGGGAATATCCATAGATATTCATGATTTGTCTTGGTTTTCTACAAGGTAAAAGAAGTTGTGCTGGAGAGACCTTGGCCAAAATGGAGCTGTTCCTGTTCTTCACCACCCTCCTACAGAACTTCACATTCAAGGCCCCACCTGGAGCTGTTCTGGACCTGGATCCTGCCCTCGCCTCAACAAATGGCCCCAAATCCTATGAGCTGTGTGCTGTACCCCGCAGCTAGAAGACCTGAAACGCATGTGAAGATACATTCTCAATGCAAAGGAAAAAAAAAACTTTGCTTTAAAGATTTGTCCTATGGATCAAAAAATTAAGACATCAAATTTAATATGTGTTGCGCTCAAAGGGCACCAAATTCTTTTTGTACACAGAATAGTGAGGTAAAAATGTCTCTTTTGTTACTTCTCATTCCCTTGTTCCCAGTCTGTGATTCTGCAGACCTTTATCTGTCTTTCTTTGCACCACATGTTGTGCAGCCCCCTCCACCACCTTTTGTTGTCAGAACACTGAACACTGCACAACTGCACAGTTATTAACTCTTAGTGCTCACACAGCACCGACTGTACACTGGTAACTGTTTTACTGCTGGTTTCTACTATTTAATACATGCTTTATGTTCCTCCATGTGATTACATCTGCAAGGCTAGTCAGTATATGCATCCTCAATGTATGCTATTCAGTGTACATTGGATTTACTTGTAGGAATCTCACGGAATTTGCTGCAAAATTACTGCATAAAAGAACACAAAATATCATGGGAAGAGAGAGCAGTGTGAATTGGACTCCACTTCAGGGGTAATACAGGAAGAGGTTAGTCTCCATCCACTCCATACAATAACCTTATTGTTCATATGACTTCCTATGTGTTTCCCAATTTAGAAAATACAACTTAAAAGCATATTCATATATGGAACATTTTTATCTTTAAGAGGATGGTCCTTTGTTTGGGTCATAAAGTGCAACTTAGGTTTTGCATTACTCAGGCAACCCATTGATCTTACTGGCCGCTGTGTAATACTTGAATGGTCTACTTTTAAGAAAAGTTTGTACAAATCAAAAGTCAAGTGAACCGAAGAAACTTTGTAATAATTCACAACAAATGCTTCTTTTACCACTTACTGTACTGGAGTTGATTATGAGAGAAAAGAGACAGTATATTTCTGGAGCTTAATAAGAAGTTTCTATTTCACCCTGTATGCTTTATTAACATACATGTGGTGTTCATAATGGAATAAATAAGTATGATACACACAGTTATACAACAGGATATGGCTCACAATTCAGTCAAGTGTGAAATCTTTTTTTTCAATGGAGCAAGAGGGATAAGCACTGGGTGGATATCGGAAACCCAAGTAAGAAAAGACTGTTATCCAATTTAGTCTCTTATCTCTATGTGATACTTACTTATAAGCAATCCTGAGATCCTACCTTCTATCTTCTTCTCTACCTTGTACAGAACATTTATATTGTTATCTTTTATGCTGTTGGATACCTAGAATAAAAAATATTCTAAGAGACAAATACATATTGACTTGTATGTGTGGCATGGGATGGCGGTAGAGATGAGCGAACACTAAAATGCTCGGGTACTCGTTATTCGAGACGAACTTTTCCCGATGCTCGAGTGCTCGTCTCGAATAACGAACCCCATTGAAGTCAATGGGAGACTCAAGCATTTTTCAAGGGGACCAAGGCTCTGCACAGGGAAGCTTGGCCAAACACCTGGGAACCTCAGAAAAGGATGGAAACACCACGGAAATGGACAGGAAACAGCAGGGGCAGCATGCATGGATGCCTCTGAGGCTGCTTAATCGCACCATTATGCCGAAATTATGGGCAACAGCATGGCCATGACAGAGTGACAGAATGAAGCTAGATAGCATGTAAAACATCCAATAATTGACCCTGACACTATAGGGGACGGCATGCAGAGGCAGAGGCAGCGGCAGCAGGCTAGAGAGTGGCATGGCGACATACCCTAATTGGACTCAGGCTTCAAACCAATGGGTGTCAGAGAGGAACCAAAGGAGGTGAGCAAGAAGCGCTCAAATAATATCGGTACATGATAAAAGTTTGCCAGTATATTTTGTGGATTACACAGCAGGGTGGCGACAAAGTTAACATGGAAGCCATGAAAACAACCCAAAATTCTGCCTGACACAGCTCGTTTGATAAGGGGACCATGTATGCTTACAGTTCATGCCAGTCGCTGCACTGGCTGCCAGTCTCCTTTCGAATACAGTTTAAAATAATAATAACCCTCATCCATAAAGCTCTGTATAATGCTGCACCCCCCTACCTCTCCTCTCTTATCTCAGTCTATCGCCCAACCCGTGCTCTTAGATCCGCCAGTAATCTTAGATTAACCTCTACCCTAGTGCGGACCTCCCACTCGCGTCTCCAAGACTTCTCTAGAGCTGCACCAATTCTATGGAATGCTCTGCCCTGGACTATCAGACTAATACCTAACCTCCAAAGTTTCAAACGTGCTCTTAAAACCCATTTCTTTAGGCAAGCCTATAACACTCATTAACTGCATGAAGTTTTAACTCTTCTACTAACCCGTCCTGTGTCGTCCTCCCATCTGTTATCCAGCAACCAACAGGCACCAGACTTCTCTGCAGTCCCATTCACCCTGGACCTGGTATATAAGATGACGGCTGAGTGGTTCAAGCGACAGCAATTCCATTTATTATATTTTTTTCTATTCCCTAAGAAGAATGGCTTGACCATTAAATATTCTTTTACCTCGTGTTACCCCATCATCTTCATAAACCGTAAGCTCTGGCGAGCAGGGACCTCACTCCTGTTGTTCCATACAAATGTTGTGCTCTGTTACATTACATTTGTATTTGTTTCCTATGATTTGTAAAGCGCTACAGAATATGATGACGCTATATAAATAAAGATTATTATTATTATTATTATGGAGGCAGTGAACTAGTAGTAGATTAAAGGTGCTGCAACTATGTTAGTTGGATCTTGGGATGGAGCTGGCGCTCTGCAGCCAGGCGAGCTTTTGCCATTCCAAGCCCCTGTCTCTAGGCTACTCCCCAAACAGCACTTCTAAGAACCTTTTGTATAAGATCAAGTGTAGTAGCGTTCTTATAAGTTTAGGATATGGCGGGTGAGGGGAATGTAAACAGATGCGCAAGAAGCGCTGAAATAATATCCCTAAATGGTAAAAGTTTGCAAGTATATTTTGTGGATTACACAGCAGGGTGGCGACAAAGTTAACAACTTTGATGTGGAATGCCCTGTAATAGCTCTTGGGCGGTGTGCCTTTTATCGCCTAGGCTCAGCAGTTTCAGCACCGCCTGCTGTCGCTTAGCGACGGCACTGCTGCTGTGCCTAGAGCTACCGACTGATGGCGCCATGCCCACGGATGTTAATTCGGAGGAGGAGGAGGTGGAGGAGGGGTGGGAGGAGGTATAGTAGGCCTTTGAGACCTGGACCGAGGTAGGCCCCGCAATTCTCTGCGTCGGCAGTATATGACCAGCCCCAGGGTCAGACTCGGTCCCAGCCTGCACCAAGTTAAGTGTAGTAGCGTTCTTATAAGTTTGGGATATGGCGGGTGAGGGGAATGTAAACAGATGCGCAAGAAGCGCATGATGCGCATGGAGCTGGCGCTCCGCTGCCAGGCGAGCTTTCGCCAATTCAAGCCCCTGTCTCTAGGCTACTCCCCAAACAGCACTTCTAAGAACCTTTTGTATAAGATCAAGTGTAGTAGCGTTCTTATAAGTTTAGGATATGCCGGGTGAGGGGAATGTAAACAGATGCGCAAGAAGCGCATGATGCGCATGGAGCTGGCGCTCCGCTGCCAGGCGAGCTTTCGCCAATTCAAGCCCCTGTCTCTAGGCTACTCCCCAAACAGCACTTCTAAGAACCTTTTGTATAAGATCAAGTGTAGTAGCGTTCTTATAAGTTTAGGATATGCCGGGTGAGGGGAATGTAAACAGATGCGCAAGAAGCGCATGATGCGCATGGAGCTGGCGCTCCGCTGCCAGGCGAGCTTTCGCCAATTCAAGCCCCTGTCTCTAGGCTACTCCCCAAACAGCACTTCTAAGAACCTTTTGTATAAGATCAAGTGTAGTAGCGTTCTTATAAGTTTAGGATATGCCGGGTGAGGGGAATGTAAACAGATGCGCAAGAAGCGCTGAAATAATATCCCTAAATGGTAAAAGTTTGCCAGTATATTTTGTGGATAACACAGCAGGGTGGCGACAAAGTTAACAACTTTGATGTGGAATCCATGAAAACAACCCAAATTTCTGCCTGACACACCTCGTTTGATAAAGGGACGATGTATGGAGGCAGCTATATGGACGACTTTTGGAGGTAGCAATGGAGACAACGTGTGGAGGCTGCTATGGAGACAATTTAATTTGGATAGTGCCTGTATGTGGCAGTCCCAAACATTTTTCAAACCAGAGGAGCAGGTAGGTGGCCCTCCAGTAAAATGGAATAGATTGAGTGCCTGTATGTGGCAGTCCCAAAAATGTTTCAAACCAGAGGAGCAGGTAGGTGGCCCTGCAGTAAAATGGAATAGATTGAGTGCCTGTATGTGGCAGTCCCAAAAATTTTTCAAACCAGAGGAGCAGGTAGGTGGCCCTCCAGTAAAATGGAATAGATTGAGTGCCTGTATGTGGCAGTCCCAAAAATGTTTCAAACCAGAGGAGCAGGTAGGTGGCCCTGCAGTAAAATGGAATAGATTGAGTGCCTGTATGTGGCACTCACAAAAATTGTTTAAAACAGAGGACCGGGTAGGTGGCCCTCCAGAAAAATTAAATGCATGAAGTACTATAGCAAGAGCCAGTGGGCCCTGTCAAAAAATAGCCATTTTCCTCTGCTTTACTGTACAAAGAGGAGGAGAAGGAGGAAAATGAGGAGGAGGAGGAGTGGATCAATTATTCAGGTTGAGCTTCCTTCACCTGGTGGAGATTGGAAATTCTGAGAAATCCAGCCTTTATTCATTTTAATAAGCGTCAGCCTGTCAGCGCTGTCAGTCGACAGGCGTGTACGCTTATCGGTGATGATGCCACCAGCTGCACTGAAAACCCGCTCGGACAAGACGCTAGCGGCAGGGCAGGCAAGAACCTCCAAGGCGTACAGCGCCAGTTCGTGCCACATGTCCAGCTTTGAAACCCAGTAGTTGTAGGGAGCTGTGTGATCATTTAGGACGATGGTATGGTCAGCTACGTACTCCCTCACCATCTTTCTGTAAAGATCAGCCCTACTCTGCCGAGACTGGGGACAGGTGACAGTGTCTTGCTGGGGTGACATAAAGCTGGCAAAAGCCTTGTAAAGCGTACCCTTGCCAGTGCTGGACAAGTTGCCTGCTCGCCTACTCTCCCTCGCTACTTGTCCCGCAGAACTACGCACTCTGCCGCTAGCGCTGTCAGAAGGGAAATACTGTTTCAGCTTGTGCACCAGGGCCTGCTGGTATTCATGCATTCTCACACTCCTTTCCTCTGCAGGGATGAGAGTGGAAAGATTTTGCTTGTACCGTGGGTCCAGGAGAGTGAACACCCAGTAATCGGTGCTGGAATAAATTCTTTGAACGCGAGGGTCACGGGATAGGCAGCCTAGCATGAAATCTGCCATATGCGCCAGAGTACCAACGCGTAAGAATTCACTCCCCTCACTGGCCTGACTGTCCATTTCCTCCTCCTCCAACTCCTCCAACTCCTCTTCTTCTGCCCATACACGCTGAACAGTAAAGGACTCAACAATGGTCCCCTCTTGTGTCTCACCAACATTCTCCTCCTCTTCCTCCTCATCCTCCTCCACCTCCACCTCCTCCGATATGCGCTGAGAAACAGACCTGAGGGTGCTTTGGCTATCAACAAGGGAATATTCTTCCCCTGTCTCTTGTGACGAGCGCAAAGCTTCCGACTTCATGCTGACCAGAGAGTTTTTCAACAGGCCAAGCAGCGGGATGGTGAGGCTGATGATGGCGGCATCGCCACTGACCATCTGTGTTGACTCCTCAAAGTTACTCAGCACCTGACAGATATCAGACATCCACGTCCACTCCTCATTGTAGACTTGAGGAAGCTGACTGACCTGACTACCAGTTCTGGTGGAAGTTGACATCTGGCAGTCTACAATCGCTCTGCGCTGCTGGTAAACTCTGGATAACATGGTCAGTGTTGAATTCCACCTCGTGGGCACGTCGCACAACAGTCGGTGAGCGGGCAGTTGGAGGCGGCGCTGCGCTGCCCTGAGAGTGGCAGCATCTGGGCTGGACTTCCTGAAATGCGCACAGATGCGGCGCACCTTCGTGAGCAAATCAGACAGATTGGGGTATGTCTTGAGGAAACGCTGAACTATCAGATTTAACACATGGGCCAGGCATGGCACATGTGTCAGTCTGCCGAGTTGCAGAGCCGCCACCAGGTTACGGCCGTTGTCACACACAACCATTCCCGGCTTGAGGTTCAGCGGTGCCAGCCACAGATCAGTCTGCGCCGTGATGCCCTGTAATAGCTCTTGGGCGGTGTGCCTTTTGTCGCCTAGGCTCAGCAGTTTGAGCACCGCCTGCTGTCGCTTAGCGACGGCACTGCTGCTGTGCCTAGAGCTACCGACTGATGGCGCCGTGCCCACGGATGGTAGTTCGGAGGAGGAGGTGGAGGAGGGGTGGGAGGAGGAGGAGGCATAGTAGGCCTGAAACACCTGGACCGAGGTAGGCCCCGCAATCCTCGGCGTCGGCAGTATATGAGCAGCCCCAGTGTCAGACTCGGTCCCAGCCTCCACCAAGTTAACCCAATGTGCCGTCAGCGATATATAGTGGCCCTGCCCGGCAGCACTCGTCCACGTGTCCGTGGTCAGGTGGACCTTGTCAGAAACGGCGTTGGTCAGGGCACGGATGATGTTGTCTGACACGTGCTGGTGCAGGGCTGGGACGGCACATCGGGAAAAGTAGTGGCGGCTGGGGACCGAATACCGAGGGGCGGCCGCCGCCATGAGGTTGCGAAAGGCCTCGGTCTCTACTAGCCTATAGGGCAGCATCTCCAGGCTAAGCAATCTGGAGATGTGCACATTAAGGGCTTGGGCGTGCGGGTGGGTTGCACTATATTTGCGTTTCCGCTCCAGCGTCTGGGGTATGGAGAGCTGAACGCTGGTGGATGCTGTGGAGGATCGTGGAGGCGACGATGGGGTTTTTGTGGCAGGGTCCTGGGCAGGGGGCTGACTAGCAGCTGACACAGGGGAAGGAGCAGTGGTGTGCACGGCCGGAGGTGAACGGGCTTGTTGCCACTGAGTGGGGTGTTTAGCATTCATATGCCTGCGCATACTGGTGGTAGTTAAGCTAGTAGTGGTGGAACCCCTGCTGAGCCTGGTTTGGCAAATGTTGCACACCACAGTCCGTCGGTCATCCGGTGTTTCCTTAAAGAACCTCCAGACTTCTGAAGATCTAGCCCTCGCCGCAGGAGCCCTCGCCACGGGAGCTTCACTAGTTGACACATTTGGCGCTGATGCACCAGCTCTGGCCCTGCCTCTCCGTCTGGCCCCACCACTGCCTCTTCCAACCTGTTCTGGTCGAGGACTCTCCTCCGTCTCAGAAGCACTGTGTTCACCCGGCCTCTCAACCCAGCTTGGGTCTGTCACCTCATCATCCTCCGATCCCTCAGTCTGCTCCCCCCTCGGACTTCCTGCCCTGACAACAACTTCCCCACTGTCTGACAACCGTGTCTCCTCATCGTCGGACACCTCTTTACACACTTCCACTACGTCAAGAAGGTCATCATCACCCACAGACTGTGACTGTTGGAAAACCTGGGCATCGGAAAATTGCTCAGCAGCAACCGGACAAGTGGTTTGTGACTGTGGGAAGGGTCCAGAAAACAGTTCCTCAGAGTATGCCGGTTCAAATGCCAAATTTTCCTGGGGTGGGGCAGACTGGGGGGGAGGAGGCTGAGGTGCAGGAGCTGGAGGAGTGGCGATTTCGGTGACATGGGTGGACTGCGTGGAAGACTGACTGGTGGTGGACAAATTGCTCGAAGCATTGTCAGCAATCCACGACATCACCTGTTCGCACTGTTCTGGCCTCAACAGTGCTCTACCACGAGTCCCAGTAACTTCAGACATGAACCTAGGGAGTGTAGCTCTGCGGCGTTCCCCTGCTCCCTCATCAGCAGGTGGTGTCTCACCCCGCCCAGGACCACGGCCTCTGACCCCTGCAGTAGTTGGACGCCCACGTCCCCGCCCTCGTCCTCTACCCCTAGCCCTCGGGTTAAACATTTTTAAAATGAGAGTTATAACTTTATTTTTTTTTTTACTTTTTTTTGTTTTTTTTTGTGTTTTTTTTTTTTTTGTGTTTTTTGTTTTTTTTTGAGTTTTTAAAACCAAACAATGCTATCCTATTGCTATGGCTATTTTCTAGCCAAGTATCAAAGCACACTACTATGCCAGATGAGATGACACTGAGTTAGTGCCTAATTGAAATCCAACCCCTACTAAATTTTCCCACTTCGGTCTTTGCTATGGATATGTGCGTCACTAAGCGCAGAACACAGCGGTCGCAAGTCTCACTACAAATTGCTCAGAATTGGCTAGTACATGCACTGCAGAAAGTACAGCCACCAGCAGATCAACCAGAAATCAAATATATAGAACGCTACTGTATGCGTAAGTAAGCTCTTTGTATTCTCCTATGGCTATTTTCTAGCCAAGTATCAAAGGAAGCACACTACTATGCCAGATGAGATGACACTGAGTTAGTGCCTAATTGAAATCCAACCCCTACTAAATTTTCCCACTTCGGTCTTTGCTATGGATATGTGCGTCACTAAGCGCAGAACACAGCGGTCGCAAGTCTCACTACAAATTGCTCAGAATTGGCTAGTACATGCACTGCAGAAAGTACAGCCACCAGCAGATCAACCAGAAATCAAATATATAGAACGCTACTGTATGCGTAAGTAAGCTCTTTGTATTCTCCTATGGCTATTTTCTAGCCAAGTATCAAAGCACACTACTATGCCAGATGAGATGACACTGAGTTAGTGCCTAATTGAAATCCAACCCCTACTAAATTTTCCCACTTCGGTCTTTGCTATGGATATGTGCGTCACTAAGCGCAGAACACAGCGGTCGCAAGTCTCACTACAAATTGCTCAGAATTGGCTAGTACATGCACTGCAGAAAGTACAGCCACCAGCAGATCAACCAGAAATCAAATATATAGAACGCTACTGTATGCGTAAGTAAGCTCTTTGTATTCTCCTATGGCTATTTTCTAGCCAAGTATCAAAGCACACTACTATGCCAGATGAGATGACACTGAGTTAGTGCCTAATTGAAATCCAACCCCTACTAAATTTTCCCACTTCGGTCTTTGCTATGGATATGTGCGTCACTAAGCGCAGAACACAGCGGTCGCAAGTCTCACTACAAATTGCTCAGAATTGGCTAGTACATGCACTGCAGAAAGTACAGCCACCAGCAGATCAACCAGAAATCAAATATATAGAACGCTACTGTATGCGTAAGTAAGCTCTTTGTATTCTCCTATGGCTATTTTCTAGCCAAGTATCAAAGCACACTACTATGCCAGATGAGATGACACTGAGTTAGTGCCTAATTGAAATCCAACCCCTACTAAATTTTCCCACTTCGGTCTTTGCTATGGATATGTGTGCCACTAAGAGCTAAACACAACGGTAGCAAGTCCCCCTGCTAATTCCTCACAAAATGGTACTAGATGCAAATTAAAATAAAAAAAGTAGAACGTTATTGTAGCCCTAAGAAGGGCTGTTGGGTTCTTTGAGAATCACTCCTGCCTAACAGTAAGCTAATAGAACACCCTAACGCTTTCCCTGACCAGCAGCAGCTCTCTCCCTAGCGGCATCCAGACACAGAATGATCCGAGCAGCGCGGGCAGCGGCTAGTCTATCCCAGGGTCACCTGATCTGGCCAGCCAACCACTGCTATCGACGTGTAAGGGTACCACGTCATGCTGGGTGGAGTGCAGAGTCTCCTGGCTTGTGATTGGCTCTGTTTCTGGCCGCCAAAAAGCAAAACGGCGGGAGCTGCCATTTTCTCGAGCGGGCGAAGTATTCGTCCGAGCAACGAGCAGTTTCGAGTACCCTAATGCTCGACCGAGCATCAAGCTCGGACGAGCATGTTCGCTCATCTCTAGATGGCGGCAATGTTGGGATAAGATTCCTTGATCATACCACATAAGACAATTCTGGTGGCTCATCCTTCATCCACTCATAAAATTGAGATTCTAGTAGTCACCAAGTTTGGTTGTCTTCCTTGTGACCCCATTCTTTGAAAGTCAGAGCCTGAGGTCATTGGAACATCCTCTGGTATTTTGGTTGGCCTATCTCAGATTTATGATCTCAGGACTTTACTACAACCTGCTGCCTCCACTTCAAGAACATCTCTTGCATCTGATCCTTCCTTAACCCAAAGCCTACAAAATCTGCGGTGCTGTCCACATACTCTGGAACTTTCTACCAAAATGTCTCATACAGTTCCCCACCTTCCCAACCTTCAAATCATCCTGAACAGATGGGTTTTCAGGTTTCTACAACACACAAAAACTGCTCTGCTTCCTCACCTCTTGGCTCTATCTATAGATTGTGAGCCCTTACGGGCAGGGTCCTACTTCCACTTTCTCTCGATCACTGTAGTTTTTGTATTCTGCATTTGTATTTGTTCTCATCTTAATGTGATGTATGTGAACCCTTATTGAATTCACAGCACTATGGAATTATTTCTGCTCTGTTAATAAAAAATTTAATGCAGTTTGTGTTACCAGTTGGGCTTGTGTCTCTAGTATCATAGTATCATAGTATATAAGGCTGGAAAAAGACGCAAGTCCATCAAGTCCAACCTCTAATATTTTTTCTCTCCAGAAAGTCATCCAGGCCTCTCTTAAACATGTACATAGAGTCGGCCATAACAACCTCCTGCGGCAGAGCGTTCCATAGTCTCACTGCTCTTACAGTAAAGTACCTTTGTCTATGTTGATGGTAGAATTGCCTCTCCTCTAGGTGTAGAGGATGCCCCCTGTCTATGGTGATGGTAGAACCTCCTCTCCTCTAGGTGTAGAGGATGCCCCCTGTCTATGTTGATGGTAGAATTGCCTCTCCTCTAGGTGTAGAGGATGCCCCCTTGTCCTGGTCACAGGCCGAGGTATAAAAAGATCTTTGGAGAGATCCTTGTACTGTCTGTTCAGGTATTTGTACATTGTAATGAGGTCTCCCCTCAGTCGTCTTTTTTCTAAACTGAATAATCCCAAATTTTGTAATCTGTCAGTGTATTCTAATCCCCTATTCCAATAATAATCCTGGTTGCTCTCCTTTGCACCCGTTCCAGCTTTACTATATCCTTTTTATACACTGGTGCCCAAAACTGTACACAATATTCCATGTGTGGTCTGACCAGGGATTTGTATAAGGGCAAAACTATGTCTTTATCATGAGAATCTATTCCTCTCTTGATACATCCCATAATTTTATTTGCTTTAGCAGCAGCCGCCTGGCTCTGGTCACTAAAATTAAATTTACCATCCACCAATACGCCCAAGTCCTTTTCAGCTTCAGTTTTACTAAGTAATTGACCGTTTAGAACATAATTATACTTTTTGTTTCCATGGCCCAAGTGCATAACTTTACATTTATCTACATTAAACCTCATCAACCATTTCTCTGGCCACTCCTCAAGCTTCCACAAATCCCTCTGTAATGCTAAACTATTGACCTCAGTATTTATTACTTTACACAGCTTAGTATCATCTGCAAATATTGAAACTTGACTGTGTAAACCCACTACAGGGTCATTAATAAAAATATTAAAAAGAAGTGGCCCCAATACTGACCCCTGTGGCACTCCACTGGTAACATCAACCCAATCTGAAAATGTGCCATTAATGACCCTCTGTTTTCTATCACTAAGCCAATTACTTACCCAAATACATAGATTTTCTCCTATTCGCAGCAGTCTCATTTAATATACCAACCTTTTATGTGGCACGGTGTCAAATGCCTTTGAAAAGTCCAGATATACAACATCCACAGCGTCCCCCAGATCCAGTCTGGAAATTACCTCCTCGTAGAAACCAATCAGATTAGTCTGACAGAACCGATCTCTCATAAACCCGATCTCTGCACACTTTGATGCTGTCCAATCACTACTAACAGTGCTAGATGACCAACCGATTAAACCCACCTGACTAAATACTCATAATTGTCAAAAAATAATAACAAGGAACAGTACAACAATAGGGCTTATTTACTAAGGGTCTGCAGATCGCATTTCTGTTGAATTGTTCATGGTTTTCGGGACTTGCGGCGCTGGGACAGGGATTTAGGGGATTGTGTCGCACACGATCGGATTTTGGCGCAGTGGCGCCGGCTTTCATGCGACAAAAATTAGGGGGTGGGGCTGATTCGGACCTAGCGCGGGATTTAATATTCAAATTGTGTCGCATCCAATGCACTTATATGCACCGGGAAGAAGAAGGTGAACTCCGGCGTACCTGAGCGGGGAAGTGACACATGCAGGAAATTGGGCGCACGATCTCGGCTCACGGCACAGAACATTGACGTCGGACAATGCACTTCGGGTGAACTCTATCGGCCGGGTAAGTAAATGTGCCCAATAGAGTAATAAGACAAGATCATACAATATTATTTCAAGGTTTGCAGTATTTTCAAAAACAGACATGTCAAGGGATGTTGATATTTTTTAATACATTTTGTTACACAATATACATCAATCATCCATGTGAATGTGAAGATATGCAGCATAACAAAAAGTGTAAGGACATCATTTTAAAGACTTTGCCATGACTTCTGGTCCTGTGCTTCCAGTGTTTGCTGTTTGTGCTCCATGTTCCTGGGTGTCACAGGACCAACTTTGGCCAATGAGTGTCTCCAGGACTACAGGAAAATGTTTCTCCTGAGGCACAAGTGTCGTCCTATGATCCAGGGAGAGCAGCCATTAGCAAAGGAAGGCCCTGTGATCCCCTGGAACTTCCGTCTGGGTTTTTGCCACCCTTGTTCTGGCTCCCAAAAGATTTTCCAAAATAGAAATGTTAATATATTGGAAAAAATTTAAGGGTATATCATAAAAGTCTGCTAGATGGTATGTGCCACCCATGACACCCAAAAATCTGAAAAGAAAATTGGCCATTTTAATCGAGTGGGCAGAAAATAGGATGAGATGAGAAAGACAGCAACTGTGGCAGGAATCTACAATTTTAATTTTAAACTCAGAAAATCACCACCCAGGAAAAATAAGCAACTTATTCTATTAAAGAGTTGATGGACCCCCATGTTCTAGCTGCGGGGTATGGCACGGATTTCAAAAGGTTTGGGGGAGTTTGTAGACCCCAATGCAGGTGTAAGGTCCAGTTTAGCTCCTGGTGGTGCCTTAAATGTAAAATGTTGCAAAAGGGATGTAAAAAACAGGAAGAGCTCCATCCTGGCCAAGATCTCACCGGCACAACTTCTTTTACCTTAAAAGTAAAACAATAAAAAATAAAACCAGTAAACTAATCTTGTTCTAGATTAGTAGTATCTAATATAAGATATATAGAATTAGATGTGATATATATTTATCTAATAGAAGAGCTCCTTAAAGAAACGTATACAATAACAATAGGATAGAACAGAATGTGCTGATCGTGGGAGTCAAACCACTGGTCAGTCCACGGATCGGGAGAGCACAGATCTCATCACCTTGAAGCATGTTGTGACAGGTTGAGCATGTGCAGTGCTTTCTCCTTCCTTCTTTATGCTGTATTCCATTATGAATGGCTGTCCCATAGTGCATGAAGCAATAGGATGAATGTTCCGCCTGCAACTCCCTTAATTAGGGGGAAGAGGCCCCCGGTTTTTATGATCAGGCCTCTTTCAATACCCTGCTACCAGCCCTTTCCTCTAAATGCTTATAGGGGTCCCAAATTTAGGACTACTCTCTTTAAGCTTAGAAATGTGATAACCAATCATATCCATCTTCCTTCAATATAATTGTTCTGTATGTTTTACCTATAGAGAATGGCATGAAGACCTCGCTCTTCCTGAAATTTCCTACAGAGTCTAGAAAGTGTTCTGGATAAAACTCATCCGGTTTCTCAAAGTATTCCTTGTCTTTGTGTATCGAGTGCAGAATGGGGAGAACAACAGTTCCCTAAGGGTGAAAGGAAGGACAGTTATTAATATAATATACATTGGGGTGAATTTATTCTAAACACCAGTCTTGCACTTCCCAACAGTGCCCCTGTTCTACTAAGAGGCTCCGGTCCCTTAGTAGATTCAAGTGCCATCTCTGCCAAGGCAGAACTAAGACCAGATCTGACCTGGTGCATTTTCTGCTATAGTCTCCATTGGTTTTCTGGTTGGGACTATAGTAAATACAGCGGCTTGAGGCATTCAGGTCCCTGCCCATTCCGACCCCTTTCCCTGCCCCGACACACCCAAAGTGGCGACGATGGGGAGATTTTTATTTATTCTCCGTCAGAAAACTTACTGAGAAGACATAATAAATTTCTCCCAGTATGTTATAAAAATTATACATTAATTGCTCTTTGGAGTGTCAGGACTTCTCAAATACACATGCATGCTCAACCCAGCGTTTGATCAATTAAGGAAACAAAGCACTCACCTTAGGAATAGAATAACCTCTGAATGTTACATCCTCAGAAGCCACATGTGGCACAGTCGTGGGTGCGATATCACCAAACCGCTGAATTTCATGAATGACGGCATCTGTATACGGCATGTGTTTCCTATGCTCCATTTGAGGCTGAGCCGATCCGATAATTTTATCAATTTCATTTTGCACTTTTTCTGTTGGGAAAGAGATATTGATTACAATCCGATTCATGAACCTAGAACCCAGTATACATCTTTAAGGGATTGTGATTTGAAAAAAAAAAAATCATCTGAAAAATGGCACTCTTAATCCAGAGGCCAAGTGTTGCATTACAGCTTTCTCACATTAATTAAATATGGTCCTCCAAAGGTCTTTAAACCACATGTTACAAGCAAGAAGAATGGACACATCCTCTATTCCCTAAGAAGGTGATTCTTGTACCAGATGTAGGAAGTTAATTCCAGAATTGCAGGGGCTATAAGATTCATACAACCCAGGGCCCATGGCAGTCTTAATCCACCCCTGGCTGCTGGGAAGTTTGAGACACCATACTATAGTTGGGGAGTTTATTAAGACTCGTGTATTGAGCGACAATATTAATTCCCCCCTCTTTTTTGATACACTAAGAGTCTTAAGTATATCTGGAAGTGTGCTCCACTGTTCTCCACCAGACTTTCCTGTTTTCCGATGGAGACTAAAGTAAATGCAACATGCCGGACTGTCCACAATACTGAACAATTATTTTGGTAGTGCACCGAATAAAAAAATTAGGATGATAACATCCACAAAAATACTAACATGGGTTCAATTGAATCTTACTTTGGATTTCTGGGTATTTTATCATTAGCAGGAGACTCCATCTCAGTGTGGTTGATGTTGTCTCCATTCCTGCACCAAACAGATCTCCCACCAGCACAGTCAGGTTCTCATTGTGGAAATACTGAGTGGATTCTGACTTCCCCTGAGAAAAGCAAATATATGGTATTAAGGTATAAAATCCAAGACAAACTTACCCATATATATATTATATATATATATATATATATATATATATATATATATATATATGTGTGTGTGACCTAAGCGAAGGAAACTCTGGTGAACCATCTCCCAATTATCAATTATTATTACTAAAGTTTACTTGCTGCGGGTGTCCTGTCTTAAACAGATACCATCAACTAGACATGAAACGTAGCCTCCTCCAATCACATCACAAGTCTCTAATTAGCCTCTAAACAGGCAATAGGGCAGAATATCTGTCAGGCACCAGGTGTAGTGGACCCACTGGACCACCGTGGACGATGACGTAAGCCGACACCTGGGAGCGGAGTCTAAGTGGCATCTGGTTTTCACCAGAGCCCGCCTCAAAGCGGGTTGGACATGCTGTGGTACCACCAGGTCGCTCCACAGGTGCAACTTTTTCCGCAGTGGCAGCCAAGGCGAAAGTCAAATAGCCGAATCCTAGTCGGGGACAGGCAGGAGGTCAGGACAGGGAGCACGGGATCAGAGTTGGAGACGTAGCACGAGGTCAGGACGGGCAGCATGGGATCAAAGTCATTAACGAAACCGGGGTCACAACAGGAAATTGCAATACAAGCACAGGGCATCAGACAAAGCTTTCTCTAAGGCTATGAGGCACAAAGATCCGACAGGGGACACGGGAAGGGGCTAGATATTTAACAGAATTGGCAGACGGTCAGTGCCAATTATCGGAGCCAGCGCTGGATCGAGGGAAGTTGAGACCAGCAGCGGGGGCCGTGGAGAGTGGAGAGGGGAACGGGTGCACCTGGGACCCGGGACATGGGTCGCAGAAGCACCTGTGACAATGTAGTTCTTTAATGCTTGACCAGTTGGTGCTTAAACTAAAGTCCAACATAATAGACAACCACTGAATCCTTGGTTGAAAGTTGACCTTACTTCTTGTTGCTTGGCTAAGAAGGCATCAACTAGGTTCCTCTGGTCATTCACATCCAGATCGTTCTTATATTTTGTAAATGTCACTCGAATAAAACTATGAAGCTCTCTGAGGTTTTGAAAAACTGTTTTGTGAGGTCCTGGTAGCCGATCCATTAGTGATGGAAAACTATTGTATAGCTGTAAAAAGTAAAATAGAAAATAAAATATTTAACATACCTCATCCAAAAAATGTAAATTATGGGAAATACATTGATACACAGCAATGAACTAACTTGATCATCATTTTTTTTTTTTTTTACAAAACTTGTTATTATACTGACCCCACCGTAGGATAGAAAATCTGTAGAAAATTGTTGGTTCTCAAAGGGATCAAAGGCACAACAGGGCAAAAAATAAGCACAAATGCAGCGCAGCATAATTCTTTGAGTCTGACAACCAATGACAGCCCCTTTTATATATAAAAAGTCAAAACAATTTCTACTTACCCTGACCCATGGGTTTCCTAAGAGTCTTATATTTTCACTAACTAGAGCCATAAGCCTCAGTATGGTTGGGTCCTCATAGTCAAATCTTTTATTGAGCAATATGGCCACAATGATATTGGTGACGGCTGCGTTTAGACTGGTGAAATTACCAAAAGATTTACCTAAAAAATATTTTTTAAAAATTAAATAAAATGTTGTCGCATTTGCAATGGGATCATACATAGGTAGAAAAAATGTACTATGTTTAAATATTTTTAACAATTTTCTTAAGGAAATGGTTCATTTTTCAAAAACATTTTCAGTCACTGTCACTTCTTTTTTGATGTTAAAGGCTTTATTATATTTTTTAAGAAAATGTTGTCATCTTTGAATTTTAAATTTTTGAACTTCCTTTAGTTTACATGAATGATTGCTGTCGTGGGTCTTCACAAATTGATAATTACTAACCTTGCCAGGAAGACAAAGCAGAAAGTAACATAAGAAATTTGAGACCAGAGACAACCCACATGTTTTGGCCTTCAGGGCATAATGTCAAGTTCTAAAAGCTTTTCATTTACATTTTTGTTGTCAATGTAGTAGGGCTTGTTTTTTGCTTTGATATTGATAGTGTCCAACTGTCCATTAAGGGCTTCTAATGGTGAAAACATCTGTCTGTCTATCGACTGAGAACTACAGGTGGTCCCCTACTTAAGAACACCCGACTCACAGATGACCCCTAGTTACAAACGGACCTCTGGATGTTGGTAATTTACTGTACTTTTGCCTTAGGCTACAATAAACAGCTATAACAGTTATCAAAGGTGTCTGCAATTAAGCCGTATTTTTAATCCTGTTTCTTATTACAATCCAACATTTTTAAAATCCAATTGACACAGAGACCCAAAAATTTGTCTGGGGCTACAATTATAAAATATACAATTCCGAGTTACATACAAATTCAAGTTAAGAACAAACTGCATGTAATTTGCAGTCGGGACATCAATCTGTTCATAGCTACATTGTACACAATGCTCTATAATCAATCCAGCTTGGACTCTAAACTGATGCATCATAACTGTTCCTCACCTCACTCATTGCTGGTCACTAGTTCAATGGAGTGGCAATTGAGTGGCACCCTTTCCGAGTGACCGTTCACCACCCTCATGCTACTATGACTTTACTCTTTCTAAGATCTCATCTTGTCCTTTGACTTTGTACTCAAGCCCAATTAGTGCTGCACTTTTAGATCTTCTATGTGTTACCAACAAAACCTATCTTACTCCTTATCTGTAGATGTGAGCAGATGCAATGGTCATGTTGCTCTGTGCTTCCTGGCCAATAATAGCAAAGACTATTTATGAGGGGCATCAATATGCTGGATTGGTCGCCAACCCAGCAATATGTTCGAGTCAACCAGTCAACCGGAGCGTAAAACTTGACCATTGGATCTGCTCATCTCTACTTATACAGAATACTGATCCAATCTTAGCTCTCACCTTCAAACGATTTAAATTTCTCTATTAAAAATTCAGCCTCCTCTGTGATCTTGTTCTCTATGCTTTTCTTGCCCATTCCATAATCTCGTAGAGTGGAAAGTGTAAATCTTCTCATTGCTTTCCAGTTCTCTCCATTGGCAAACACAATCCCTGAGCAAAAGTGGTAAAAATTTATGTTATGAATTTAATTCATACAATCATAGAGGGGAGTGGACGCCAGATGCAGGAATTTTTGAACTCCAGTCTTTCACCTACACACATTGCAAAATGGTTCACATAATGACAAGTCGTTGTAGTCATGTAGTCTTCTCCATAGACACCGATCGGTAATATCGGTAATATTATGGGTCCAGTCGGGAGGCTGGGACATTAAAGGAAACCTACCACTTAGAATGGTAGGGGTAAGCTGTAAGTACCGAGCACCAGCTCAGGGTGAGCTGGTGCCGGTACTTACTTTCGTTAGTGTTATAAACTGCGGTATCGCGATTTTAACACTTTTTAAACTTTAGAGCAGAAGAGGCTTCGGCGCTGCGTGTCTCCATCATTTCCTATGCGCACGCAGCGCTGAAGCTAAACCAAGTTCAGTGGAGACACATCACAAAGATATACAATAATGTAAAGGTCAACAGTTACCATGGTCCTTTATTGAATTGGTGAATAATGGATTGCGGGGTCTGTCGGAGAACACTTCGGCGTGGTTGATCAGAGCATCTTTGATGTTCTCGTAACCACACAAGATAACAATTTTGGTCATCCCCATCTGGACACTGAAGACCGGGCCGTACTCCTTAGAGAGCTGTGAACCCAAACAGGATGGTAATTGTCATTTGGAAGCTTGTTTTCTAAGTTTAGCTTAAATAACACAACTTAGGGAAACCTTTAAAAAAACTTAGGGTATTAGAGCTAAATAAGTTTTTAGAATTAAGGAAAACATTGAGGAACATTAAGGAATACAAATACTAATAAAACCCGACCTACAGTCTGGTATACAGTCTAAAATAAAGCAGCCATGTTTTTCTATCTATGGGGCATATCCATTAATCTAATCTTTGGATAAGGTAGGGGGAAGAAGAGTAAAAAAACATGTGAGTGGATGTTAGAAGCAAGGAGGTATTATGTTCATTATCTAAGTAAATATGCAAGATACACGTACAACAAAAACAAAGAAACATTTTTCAAAAATCAACCAGATTTAGAATGGAGGGAAAGAATCAGTCATAAACTGTGCACAAAATTTGAATTTCCCTTACCTGATAAAATGTTTTATATGGTTTGGACATGTCCAACATGAGAATATTTCCAAGAATTGGTAAAGGCTTTGGCCCTGGAGGAAAATTTTTGTATTTTCCATTTTTTTTACTTCTAAAAACATTGGCCAAGAAGAAGATGACGACAATGGACAGAAGAATTGTGACAAGCTCCATTGAGGATGTAAGATCTGGATAATGTACAGAAAAAAACAAGGAATTATTGACTTAAACGGGTTGACTTTAAGCACATTCCAGCAAATAATTTATATTGTTTCTGTAATGAAAAGTTATAAAATTTTCCAATATTTTTTCTGTATTTATTCTGTATTATTATACATATTAATATTATAAATATTATATAATATATACAATTATATATATATATATATATATATATATATATATATATATATTTATATATATAATTATATATATATATATATATTTATATTTTTTAATATATATTTATAAATTATTATAATATATAATATTATTATAATATATATATTATTTATACTGTATTTATTCTGTATTTTTTCCTCAAAGTTTTCCAGATCTTTGCTTGCTGTTATTCAACAGGAAGCTTCATTGTTTACTTCCTTCAGGTGCACACAATCGATTTTTGGTGCAGTTGCGCTGTTTCCATTCGACAGAAATCGGGGGTGGGTGCGGGCCGTCAGACGATCCGACTGATTCGGACTGATTTAACTTTCAAATTGTGTTGCAAGCCCAAGCACTCACATTCACCACGAAAAATAAGGTGAACCCTGATCTTGGCGAATCTCGGCAGAGTGCATGATCGCGGAACAGAGCCTCAGAATAAGTTATAAACGGTAAAGGAAGCAATACTAACACTGCTTGGGTCCTTGAGTATCTATATTTCCTGGCGCTTCTTGAAACATAATAAAAAGAGATAAGCGGACCATAAGCACACTGGCCAATCATAGCCATAGTTTCCCCCTGTCCAATCATAGCCATAGTGTCCCCCTGTCCAATCATTTCCTCTGCTACCCTCCTGATGTGCACTGAGTTGTCTTCTGAATTCCGTCTTGGGGAGGTAGAACAAGGAGACACAGAAGTAAACTGTTGTATCATCAGCTGAAGGTGAACTACACACTCACTGCCAAGGCTACACAGAAGAAAACTGCTGCAGAATGAACCTTACAACACGTCCCATAATGACCAAATATAGTGCAACTCCTTCTATACACACAGTTGGATAGTGAATTCTTAATGTTTGTTGAAAAGCTGGAAAAACTTCAAACAAACCAGTGGGAGAAATATTCCATGGGATAGTAAGAGGTCCCACAAACCATGAGATGGCTTTTCCAGTCCAACCCTAGAGACCAAACAGAGTTCCTCTGAGGCCCTCATGCAAGATATTTTTTGCAGATAGGCATTGGAAACACCTCAGTCGTCAAGACCACCTCTGTCCCCGCATTGTTAGACCTTGACTGCCTTAAAAAAATGAAGTTACAAAAGTCTATGGATTAAGCCTTGTTCTTACGTTAGTTTCTTTCGCTTAGCTCCAGCTCAGAGGATACGACTAATACATTCAGTCTTCTCTCCTTGACTCTTGTGCTTTTGTTGTAAAACTGGTTTATATTTAACCTACAGAGCGTCTTGCTCCACCATCAATCTGTAGACACAGCAAAGAAGCCATTACGTCATATACACCACATTTTCTGTTACTGTACTTTGTTGGGCATTTTGTAATTAATGCCTGGTCTTGGTTCTGATCCGTAGAGGCTGCCAAAACCATATAGAACGGTATACACTATTTTTTGTGGCTGCTTCTGGATCTTCTTTTAGTACCAGTCTTTCCTATATCTTACCTGAGGAAGTTTGATCCACTGGGTTGGTACACAATTTAATTTAGGTTACATTTCAAAGTGGAATTTTATAGATTCCCTCTTAAGTCATGTACAGTACATCAATCTGGACTTTGGAGCAGGGAATCCCCAGAGAATACCATCAGAGGAGTCTCTGTTAGCAATAAGCTGATTTCTAACTGTGAAGGTGACAGATAGAGACCATGGGGGTTATTTATCATTGGTTTTCCCGGTCTTTTTTGGTGTAAAAAAGTCTCAAAGTTATCACATTGAGGGTTTTTGAGACTTTTCACTGCCAAACAGTCTCACAGGACTATACACACATCTTCATTAATCAGGCCTAAACATAGAATTACTGCGAGTGCAACACCGTGCAAAGCCAGAGTCATGACTTAAGACTTTTGCAAAAAGTCTTGTAAAATTCTCAGACTTACTCCAGTCCCCTGCTGTTCAATGTGATGAGACTTTTTATTCATTTTGAGACTTTTTTTCCCAGACAGAAAATAGACCATGAGAACATTTATTAAAGGGCAACAGCCACTTTAAGGAATCTGATGGGCAGTGGAGCTCCAAAAATAGACATAGAACTGACCCAAGGAACCACCTAATGATAAATAACCCCCCATGGGGTTATTTATCATTGGTTTTCCTGGGATATTTTGGCGTAAAAAAAGTCTCAAAAAAGTAGCAGTGAGGTTTTTTAGAGACTTTTCACCGATATAAAGTCTCACAGGACTATTTACACCTCTTGATTAATCTGGAGTAAACATAGAAAAAGTCTCATAAAAAGTCTCATAGTCACTCCAGTCCCCTGTTGGTCTACGTGCCGGGACTTTTTATGCATTTGAGACTTTTTTTGTGACTTTTCGAAAAATAAAATACCAAAAAGAAAGACGACAATGAGAACATTTATTAAGGGGCCAAAGCCACTTTAATTAATCTGATGGGCAGGGGAGCTACAAAAATACACACAGAATTGTGACAACGAGCTGCCTAATGATAATTAATCCTCCATGACCTTGCAGATAAGATAATTGTATATGTGATCAGAAGATAACCCAGGTCAAATACCAAAGAACTTTTTAGCTCCTGGAATATTTAGGAAGGGTCTTTATGAAGATGTTGATGTTCTACAGAAACCTGTACACACCTCGTTTCCGTTGTATGCTATGAGCTCAGCGTTATTTGTCTAAACAATTCTCTATGCTATATGTCCTTTGTTCCATGTTCAACGAAGACGGATTCTTATCTTATTATGTATATCTGCGCATGACATGAGCTAACCCTCTCAGGAATGTCTTTATCCTGGCTATTCTTCATAGGTATAATTGATGAGATAAAAACACACATATATACACAATCCTGGTGGCAAGCTTTGAAGGAGCAATCAGGAATCTACACTGTGAGGAGATCAAGGTGCTCAGACTAGAGTTGTGCTTTCTTACTATGCACAGCAACGTATATTGTATAGTGTCAACTATAATCGAATGGGACTGACCTATTACCAAGCCATGTGACATGACACTACTGGCTTGTGATGTGGGAGCATAGGGATCACTTCAAGCAGTTGATTACAAGGGATGATGAGCTGATCATCTAAGCATACATTTTCAAGACTCTAAATAGCCCTTTAGAATTAGTTAGGTTATTATAATTGTTATATATGGGCTTGTCTAGAATGTCTTCTAGCAAACTGCTGAGCATGTCAGGGGGTAGGAACATCTGCCACTGCCTTAAAAATACAAGTATTTGCCCACCATGGCATTTATGTGGGTAAAGGCTCGTACTGGTAACCGATCCCTTCTCCATCACCCAGACTTAGATGTCCAAGATATCCTCTACGTCTAGAAGAGAGCTGGTTCTACCATCACCACAGACAGGGAGCATTATCTACACCTAGAGGAGAGGGGGTTCTACCGTTGCCATAGACAGGGGAAATCCTCTACACCTAGAGGAGAGGAGGTTCTACCATAACCTGAGATAGGAGAAATCCTTTACACCTAGAGGAGAGGGAGTTCTACCATCACCATAGACAGGGGCATCCTCTACACCTAGAGGAGAGGAGGTTCTACCATCACCATAGACATGGGGCATCCTCTACACCTACAGGAGAGGTGGTGCCACCATCACCATAGACAGGGGGCATCCTCTACACCTAGAGGAGAGGAGGTTCTATCATCACTATAGACAGGGGGCATCCTCTACACCTAGAGGAGAGGCGGTTCTACCATCACCATAGACAGGAGGCATCCTCTACATCTAGAGGAGAGGCGGTTCTACCATCACCATAGACAGGGGACATCCTCTACACCTAGAGGAGAGGCGGTTCTACCATCACCATAGACAGGGGGCATCCTCTACACCTAGAGGAGAGGGAGTTCTACTATCACCATAGACATGGGGCATCCTCTACACCTAGAGGAGAGGAGGTTCTACCATCACCATAGACAGGGGCATCCTCTACACCTAGAGGAGTGGCAGCTCTACCATCACCTTAGGAAGTATCCTCTACAACTAGAGGAGAGGATGATTTGCTACCACCTTAGACAGGGGGCATCCTCTACACCTACAGGAGAGGCGGTTCTAACATCACGATAGAGGGGGATTCTTTACTGTTAGAGCAGTGCAGTTGTGGAACTCTATGCCCCAGGAAGTTGTAATGGCAGATATAATTTGATCATGTTAATGAGTCCTACGCAGAGTACCCAAAAACATTACTAATCAAAAATATGGTTCATAGAACACGAGACCCTTAAATAGCAAAATAAAAAAAAATTGAGTCACACTTAAAGTAATACAAACAAACAAATCCTAGAGCATTGCAGTACCATTAAAAAATCTTGCATAATTGCTGGGTTGTTCCCCCAAACAGTTAAAGTGAGCCTGTCTTTAGTGTACCCATTTGGACAGTGCTTCCTGTGCAGCTGAGGATATGCTGATAACTGTGATTTGGTTTCATCCTGTCTATATTAGTCTGAGCTCTGGTTTACTCTTTTCCTAGCAGGCCTAACTTATTTTCACCACACGGCTCTGTCTCCTGTGCTCTGGTTTGCAAACAGTTAATCCATTTGGATGGACAGAATCTCTCCCGGCTCACATTTCTGGAACACAGATGGGGTTTAAGAGCATACAACTAACACCTACTTTTTACTTTGCTTATAACATCTGCATCTTGGTGGCCATGCTTCAGCCTTTAATATGTAATCCTATTCCATTGGTTTATATTCCCCAAAAATATACAAAATGCTGTTGTTTTGAAGGCCTAGCGAGTCCAAGTAACGAGTCAGTTTGGGGCAGAATTTTTTTTATTGAATACTAAGTCACAAAAATAAAACTTTTTTGTCTAAACATGTCTTTAAGGAGATAAGTAGACCAGACAACCCAAAGAATGGTGTCTATTAATTGCGTGGAATTGCACAAATCTGATGATTCTGAGGACATGCGATGAAACCAACCGTTCCAGTGAGGTCCAGTTTTGCTCCTGGAGGAGCCTGAAATGTGAAGTTCTGTAACAGTTTTGTAAAGAAGAGGAAGAGCTCCATTTTTGCCAAGCTCTCTCCAGCACAACTTCTCTTTCCTTTAAAAAGATTCATAGAAAACACTTATCAATATTATACCATCACTGAACCTACGTTTAGTTTGGGGTAAGATTCTGTATGTGGTGAAACTCCACAATCTTTACTTCAATGTGACTCACCGGCAGAAAATGGTATAAAGGCCTCATTTTTGACAAAATTTCCATTAGAGTCCAAAAAATGTTGAGGGTAAAACTCGTCAGGTTTCTTGAAGTACTTTTTATCTCGTAGGACAGATGTCAATGATGGAATTACATAAGTCCCCTGCAAAGATTCAGAAAATATATTTTCCTTCGAAGTTACACACCTTGCTCTCCTCCTGCCATTCCCATACCAAGGCCCTCCTATAGACCTCAATTTCATGGTTCATTCAAAAATGAAGCAACAACCAATAGGGTGCTTCATGACTGTGGTCATAATTGACCGAATAGTTGGCCAGGCAACAACTAAAAAATTCTCTCTGTAGTTATATTTCTTTTTTAATAGAATCAAGATGGAGCTATAGGGAGAAAGGGAACTGGTTTCACTAAATGAGAGGACATGTATGTAGAGCACAGAGATCATGCATGGTTTTAAGACACTGAACACTTAAATTATGGCCTTCAAAGGCAATCTCCACAAGGAGAATGATTTCCTTCCTGACAGATTACATGGGCGTCTCACTTAGCCTATACTGTATTGACGAGATGTAATAACACCGAAACAGCTTTGTCTAAGTTTGGGTTTATATTCCTTTTGGAAAAGACTAACTAGTGTGTCTAGTATTCCACATGATGTCATGAGGATTCCTGGAAGTCAGACATTGATGTAGAGGAGAAGGCAGCAATGGAGGAATAGTTTCTTTATATTAGATTGGAAAACATTTGCATATTCCTTGCCCTGAATCCTTAGCCGAACACTATGGTCTTAAGTACACTATACTCTTAAAAGGTGACCTGAAAAAGACCATCTCTGCAAGGAGGATGAATTCCTTCTTGACCCATATATTTTGAAATCTAAATTCTATGATAAAAAGGCTTTTTACCACTTACTTTTGGTATGAAAAATCCATTGAGGGTAACATCTTGAGTGGTCATATGTGGCAAATTGGTTGGCACAAGATTAGCAAATCTCTGGATCTCATTGATCACCGCGTCTGTGTACGGCATTAGTTTGCGGTGCTCCAACTGAGGCTCCGCCGAGCCAATGACTTTTTCGATTTCTTTTTGGACATTTTCTACATTAAAGTAGGAAATACCATTAATATCTTCAAATATTTTCAAATATTAAACACAAATTAAATATTTCAAGGATTGCAAAGAATCTTGACAGTAATCCTATCTTAAGAATGAGGTTCATTTCAACCTTCCTTGGTTCCTCATCTGTATGGGGCCCCCTTCTAGCATTTACTAATTATTATTCAGTTTTTTTCCTTAATGGTTATAATTCTGGCCCAAATGAAGATAATTAATAAGTAAGAAAATTATTACAACAATATAATTATCTCCCGTTACTTTGGATTTCAGGATATTTCATCATCAATAGAAGGCTCCATCGCAATGTGGTCGAAGTTGTCTCCATTCCAGCAGAGAATAAGTCAGTTATGAGAGATGTGAGGTTTTCATCATGAAAATATAACTCAGGATCCGGTTTCTCCTGAAATTGAACATATGTATTAGGAAACACATGTTTTGTTTTATTGCAGTCAAGTCTTTCAGACTTTATATTATTTGCAATATATAAGTGTTACGTCCTTAGTTCCTTACGTAAAAATCCATATTGAAAGTTCAAACTAATTTTAGGGATTTAAAATTCCAGGATCATAATTTGTCCAGGTGCATTAGGGGTGAGACTTCATAATGATATGCTCTTAGCTCTCTGCATTGAACTTCTTAATCTCCCCCCTCAACCCGATGTAATTGCTATCGTATTCAACCAGTACAGACGGTCCCTGACTTAAGAACACCAAACTAACAGACAACCACTAGTTACAGGCACACCTCTCTCCAAGCGTGATCTCCGATGAAGCTGCCTTGATTTGAATCGGACTGACCTACCTGAGGACCAGAGGATCCTCCGGTGGGCCCTGACACTTGCCACTGGTGGTCACATGACTGGCGGGTCACAGTCCACTCAGTGCACAAGCCTAGCAGGCCTCTGTCATGAGTTGCCAGTTTTCAGGTGCAGGCAGACACCATTTCAGGCAAGTAAGGTTGCAGAATACTCAGGGAAAAGACCTTTCATCCCAAGTTAACTGTGTTCTGGCACAGTTAGAGGTGATGATGTCATTGCATCGCATCTGCCCAAACATAGGGAAGAGTTGACTTGACCTGTTTAAGCCGCCACGGCTGCTGGCATGGAAACAGTATGAAGGAACAGTAGGTTAGTACTTTTTTTTTTTTTATATACCCCCAAAAGCACTTTTACTATCCTGGGTACACAAGGGGCCCTGGCACTTAACCTTACATGGAGCTGTAGCCACAGTACACAGCCATACATGGAGCTATGGCTGCAGTACACAGCTATACAGGCAGCTACAGCCACAGTAAACAGCCATGCATGGAGCTACAGCCACAGTACACAGCCATGCATGGAGCTACAGCCGCAGTAAACAGCCATACGTGGAGCTACAGCGACAGTACACAGCCATACGTGGAGCTACAGGCACAGTACACAGCTATACATGAAGCTACAGCTGTAGTGCACAGTCATACATGGAGCTACAGCTCCAGTACACAGCCATACATGGAGCTACAGCCGCAGTACACAGCCATACATGGGGCTACAGCCACAGTGCACAGCCATACATGGAGCTACAGCCAAGTATAGAGCCATACGTGGAGCTACAGCCGCAGTATAGAGCCGTACGTGGAGCTACAGCCGCAGTATAGAGCCATACATGGAGCTACAGCTGTAGTATAGAGCCATACGTGGAGCTACAGTGACAGTACACAGCCATACAAGGAGCTACAGCCGCAGTACACAGCCATACACGGAGCTACAGCCGCAGTACACAGCCATACACGGAGCTACAGCCGCAGTACACAGCCATACATGGAGCTACAGCCGCAGTACACAGCCATACATGGAGATACAGCCGCAGTACACAGCCATACATGGAGCTACAGCCGCAGTACACAGCCATACATGGAGCTACAGCCGCAGTACACAGCCATACATGGAGCTGAACTACACAGCCATACATGGAGCTACAGCCACATTACACAGCCATATATGGGGCAACAACCCCTTTATTGTTACCTCCTTCTGTTTGACCAGATAAGAGTCGATAAAATTCCTTTGGTCATTGACGTCCAGCTGATTTCTTTGTCTGGTGAAGATCTCTCTGACAAATGTATGTAATTCACCAACAATTCGTTGAAGGGTTTTGTGACTTCCTGGGAGCCAACGTATCATGGATGGAAACGCATTGTACAACTGTGGAGAAATATATTATAAAGTTGTTATGTTTTTGGCCCAGATACATGTAAGTGAAGAAAAGATGTTGAGTCTTTACAAAGGCTTGCAGTTTTATCAGGAGTAACATTTTGGAAATATTCACTGGACAGCACCACAAACTAGAGCTTTTTAAAGAAAACCTCTGCGGCAAATTAAATACCCAAAATTAAAAATATTTTCATAAACTGCCATTAGAAAGCATTGCCCCTATCCCTTCATTGTCCCTCTACATGCCTGTAAACTTAAGCAATGAGGTCCTAAAGCTGTATGCAAATGACCTGAGAGATGTCCAATGAGTCCTTAGCATATTCAGCTGCCAGCTTATTTATGAGTGGGAGGTACAGCCACACCCCCAGTGCTTGACTGACAGCCTGTACAGTCATGGCCAAAAGTTTTGAGAATGACACAAATCTTATATTCTCACATGATGTGTTGCCCTCTGGTTTGTCAGATGTATTTATCACATACAGAAATACAAGTGCAATCAATGTTTGCATTTTGTTACAATTTGTTGGTTTTTGTTTGGCCCCAGTCTCTTGATGATTGACCACAAGTTCTCAATGGGATTAAGATCTGGGCAGTTTCCAGGTCATGGACCCAAAGGGGCATATTTATCAGGACCTCTGCGCACCGCCACTGGCGCAGAGGCCCTGAAATAATCGCAAATGCTAGCTTATTGCTAGCTTTTGCGATTATTTTCCCCAATCCGCCACCTTCACGCCAGTGGGGCGTGAAGGGGGGGCGCGGCCGGCCAAGCGGGGGGCGCGGCCGGACGGGAGTGGGCCGGCGCGGGGCGTTACCGTCCCCGCGCCCGCGCACTCGCTGCTGCCGGCGACTTTTCATACGTGAAAAGTCGCCGGCTGCGTTCTTTTCTATGCCAGGCAGGGCCTGGTGTAGGTTAGACGCTGCGCTGCTGGCAGCCCGATACATCAAGAGGCTTCTGCCTCTTGATGTATCGGGCTGCGAATTTGCAGCGGCGGGGCTATCATACGCTGGCGCACGAGCGCCAGCGTATGATAAATATCCCCCAAAATCTCTATGTTTTGTTCCCTGTGGGTGATGTCACACATGGCGTTTTTAGGCCATTTTTGGGCCATTTTTAGTTAGTGCGTTTTCAGATCATAAAAAACGCATGGGTTAAAGAATGCATGCGTTTTTGTCCGGTTTTCCGAATTTGCGCAATTAAAAACTGACAAAACGCATGCGTTTTTTACAATCTGAAAACGCACTAACTAAAAACGGCCCAAAAATGGCCTAAAAACGCCATATGTGACATCACCCTGAGCCATTTAGTTCTCCCCTTTGCTTTATGGCAGGTGCTCCATCATGCTGGAGAAGGCATTGCTCATCACCATCTGCTCCTGGAGGGTTGGGAGAAGTTGCTCTTGGAGGACATTCTGGTCACATTCTTTATTCATGGATGTGTTTTTAGGCAAGACTGTGAGAGAGCCGATTCCCTTGGCTGAGAAGCCGCCCCACACATGAATGGCTGCAGGAGGCTTTACAGTTGGGTGCCTTCGGCCACAGGTCCATGACCTGGCATTCCCTCCTCCTTCTCCAGACCTGACATTGAGTAACTTTGGCCTATTTTGGTTTCTGTTCTGTCTTTTTGCATGGGGTTTTCCCCCTTCCTTTTCATCTCTTTGTGTTATTGTGATACATTCCATTGCTCGGGAACCCAGCATTACTATACCCAGGCTCCACCTTTGAGTGTTTGAGTGTTTGTGTTTGACAGTACATGTGTTATTCAGAACAGTATTTAGGCATGGTCATTAGGGTTTTACATTTACTTTTAGTGAGGGAATTGCATTTACGTACTTCTTGACGACTTGTGGCCGTTTGTGGATCCTTGTTATCAGGCTCTGATCCACTTGGTTGTGTATATGTGTATTTGTACACTTTTTAAGTGGTTTTAACAAACATGCATGTGTGATGTTTTTGTAATTTTTTGTGAATTGCAATAAAATTTCAGATTTTTTAGCCTTTACACACTTGTCTATTCCTTTTCGGTTCAATTCTATTTTAAGTGTGTTGGCTTTGAGATATTACCTATTGTGTACGTGACCACGCTCCATATTGTTTGGTATTAGGAAGCTTTACAGTTGCCATGAGACAAGACTGGTGGTATCGCTCACCTTGTCTTCTCCCAACAAACTGTTTTCCAGATGTTCCAAACAATCGGAAAGGGGATTCATCAGAGAAAATGACTTTCCCCCAGTCCTCAGCAGTCCACTCCCTGTACCTTCTGCAGAATATCAGTCTGTCCCTGATGTTCTTTCTGGCTTCTGTGCGGCCCTCCTGGACACCAGGCCTTGCTCCAAGAGTCTCCGCAGTCTCCCAGTGCGTGCAGATGCCTCACACCTGCCTGCTGCCATTCCTGAGCACTGCACTGCTGGTAGCCCAATCCCTAAGCTGAAACACTTGTAAGAGACCGTCCTGGCGCTTGCTGGTCCTTCTTGGGCGCCCTGGAGCCTTTTTGGTAACAATGGAACCTCTCTCCTTGAATTTCTTGAAGATGCGATAGATTGGTGACTGAGGTGCAATCTTTCTAGCTGCGATACTCTTCCGTGTTAGGCCGGTTTTGTGCAGTGTAATGATGACTGCACGTGTTTCTTTAGAGATAACCATGGGTAACAGAAGAGAAACAATGATGCCAAGCACCAGCCTCCTTGTAAAGTGTCCAGTGGTGTGATTCTTACTTAATCATGACAGATTGATCTCCAGCCCTGTCCTCATCAGCACCCGCACCTGTGTTACTGGAGACATCACTGACACCATGTTAGCTGCTCCTTTTAAGGCGCCTGCAATGAAGTTGAAATGTGTTTTGGGGGAAAAAGTTCATTTTCTAGGCAAATATTGACTTCGTAATTAATTGCTGTAAAGCTGATCACTCTTTATAACATTCTGGAGTATATTCAAATTGCCATTATCAAACCTGATGCAGTAGACTTTGTAAAAATTAACATTTGTGTTATTCTCAAAACTTTTGGCCATGACTGTATAATGACACAACTGGTACTGTCTGCCGCTCTATGTATACAGGAGGGGGGGGGCAGTGTGTATACAGGAGGGGCAGTGTGTATACAGGAGGAGGGGGGGCAGTGTGTATGCAGGGGGAGGGGAGGAATGTGTACACGGGGATGGGGGGGCAGTGTGACTACTGGAGGGCGGCCCATAAAGGGGCCCGCTAGGGCTCTGTCGCCCAGGGGCCCACTAAAACCTGGAGCCAGCCCTGATATACAGCCTCCGATTAAAATATATACAGTTCCCATATTTTAATTAAAATCCTCCCTCCATATATAGATGCCCGGCTGGTATAATACTTAGTATCACATAATTAGTACACCACAGTGACTTCATGGGTAAAGTAGTGAGTGCAACTATGGAGTATCATACAGAATGTAACTCAGGATCAGTACAGGATAAGTAATCTCATATATTTATACAGTGACTGCACCAGCAGCAGAATAGTGAGTGCAGCTCTGGGATATAATACGGGATGTAACTCAGGATCAGTACAGGATAAGTCATGTCATGTATGTACACAGTGACTGCACCAGCAGCAGAATAGTGAGTGCAGCTCTGGGGTATAATACAGGATGTAACTCAGGATCAGTACAGGATAAGTAATCTCATTTATTTACACAGTGACTGCACCAGCAGCAGAATACAGAGTGCATCTCTGGAGCTCGTTAGCTCGTTAGGAGTGTGAGTTGCTGTGAGAGGCTGTGTGCTGCTGCTGCTCTGAGCTCCAGGAATAATCCATCTCCACCGGGGGCCTGCTCTCTCCCTTCCCAGGGAGGGAGTGGGTTTCCAGGCATGAGCCAGAGCGGCAAGCCCCAGGCTCCTGGGGGCAGGGGTAGCCAGCTACCGGCCAGCGCTATAGGGGACTCAGGGGTGAGACGTTCCACCAGGAGTCACAGCAATGCAGCTCCTACTCCCCCTGAGTCTAGTGTTAAGAGAAAGACACAGAAGTCGGATGCCCATGACGGTGCAGGTGAGAGCGGTCCTTCCGGGGGCTGGAGATATGAAGCGGAGTGCTCATGGAGGTAAGGCTGGCCATGCAGGGGGAGGCTGGGCGGTGCAGGGACCCCGGGAGTCTTTGTCCACCTATGCCTCCTGGGTCCAGAGCCACCTCTGTGAGTCGACTAAGACCATCAGGAGGCTCCGGGAGGAGCTGCGTTGTGCCCGCGCCAGGGCGAACACAGCGCCAAAGAAGCGCAAAATGGAAATAAATGGAGAAATAAATCGCCTGAAAGCTGAAATTGATAAGCTGAATAAAAGAAAGACCTTTATTTGTGAGAACAGCGGGCCGTTTAAGGAAAAACTTATTAATGATGATAGATTTGCTCAAATGGCTGATAACAGAGAGCAAAGGCTGATGGGGTTGCAGCCTGCGAGCCAGGTGGAGGAGGAGGATGATGATGATAACAAGCAGCAGTTCACACCTGGTGGCCTGCAGGAAGATCAGCAGGCCTCGTGCAGTGGGCCCCCTGCAGGACAGTCAGCAGAAACACCTTGCTCGGGGGAGGACAGTGACACCTGCAGCCAGGGAGGGGCGCTCGTGGCGGAGATCCGGCTGCTTGAGTCCCCAGTGCGCTTGGAGAACTTTTCTTTTGGTGACGAACTCCCAGAGGAAGCCGCTGGGGAGAGCAGCCGGAGGAAGGCGAAGCAGACCAAGCCAAAGAAGAAAGAAGAGGTAAGATTCATCTTTACCCCCCTCCCTGTAACCCCCCCCCCCCGGCAAAGCGCAGGGTCAGCTCACTGTGCAAGCCCTGCTACCCAACTACCCCCCCCCCCCGAGTTCTGCTGTGGACCCGGTGCAAAGGTGCAGGGAGATTACAGATAAACCTGATGTGGCGATGGGCTCTGTCTCTGTTTGTGGTAACAATGGGGGAGCAGGGGAGGCATCGGCCGCAAGGCCGGACAGTGAAGGCGGCTTGGCTGTGGTGATACCATCAAAATCCAGTGCTGTGGTGCGTCAGCCAGTGGGAGGGGGGATAGCCTGGCACTGGTGGCAGCTTCCGGTGCCTCGGCGCCTCTTCATGCTGTTGCCGCTGATCACTTAGGTGGGGGGCTGCGGCAGTGTGGAGGGGTCACTGAGGCTAAGGGCTCCGGACCTTCCAAACAGAACAGTAAAATTTTATTTTGTTTTGGTGTTAGGGATGATCCAAGTCCGGATGCAAGTGAAGAAAAGCGGCGCCTAATACCTGCGAAGGATCAGCGGCGAATTTTACCCAATTTTAAGAAAGCTAAATTAACATCTGCTACTAATGATGTAGAGGGCACAAGTGTGACAAAAGTTGGGGTCCCGTTAGGGCAATGCCCTAAAGGGGGACCCTTGTGCCTGAAGATGCAGAGGTGGTTATGCCCCTATGTCCCCTATTTCCCTTATGCCCCCTAATGTTGCTGCTGGTCCAGCTGTAGCAAATGCTGGTGTGAGTGGTGCAAAAACATTACCAGTTATGGGAGTGAGTGATGGAGTGACTGGTGGTGCGAGTGGCATGGAGGTGGGTAGTGTTAATGTGGTGGGTGCAGGGGTTGGTCCGGTTGCTCCCCCAGTGGCGGCCCCTGTTAAGAGCTATGCCGTTGTCGCTGCTGGGGGAATTAGGGTTCCATCATCCTCGTCTCTGGGCTGTGGGGACGGCTTTTTGCAACAGCGCCTCCTGCAGGCCTTACAGAAGGGAGAAAGGAGATCAATGTAGCGGGGCAGGAGGTTGATTTGTCTTTTTGGATAGAGAGGCACGGCCTGTCTGCCTTCCGAGAGCAAAGAGGCAGGGAAACGCCATGGTCGCTCCCGACAACCGGGCCGGGTGCTAACCGTAGGAATGTGGTCCATCTTCGGTAGCGTGGCAGTGATGTGTGTCCCCCTCGGGCACGGGTAGTTGAGCTGCTGCTGAAGATGGACTTCAAGGTGGCTGAGATCTAAGGGGCCAGGGAAGAAAGACAGGAAAAAGACGCCTGCCCAGCTAAGGCGTCTAGAGAAGCGTCAACAGGAGAGAGATCGGGGGAAGTCTCGGGCTGCTGGGACAACCTCTGGCGCCATCCTGGAGACCGTACCTGTCGCTGTGGCCCCAGGGGATGATGGAGGTGAGGAGGATTGGGAGAGAGGAAGGTGCCACGTCCTCAGACTCCTCCCATTATGAGAGTATGGACGAGGATAATAGGGAGTGGCTAGAGGAAAAGCATAAGCGTGGCGCTAAAAAGAAGAAAAAGGGTAAAAAGAAGGGAGTTGTAAGATCTTCTCCCTCCCTGACTAAGGTACCCAAGGAAGGTGCAACCAACCTCCCTCGGGTCGAATCGATTCCTGGCCTTGGACGGAGCCTCTCCTGCCAATGGAGGGGCTGAGGGTGAAGGGCCAGAGGTGGCGAAGCCTGCAGGGGGTGCTGAGTCTCCCCCTGGGGAGTCAGGGTCCTCAGAAGGGGAGACTGGCCCAGAGTCTGGAGACAAGGATGAGGGGGCAGGTCCTGGATCTGCCCCTGAAGCATCAGAGGTGAGGGGGATGGACACCACAATATGTCTAAAAAGGGGGTGTTCATTTCCCGAGGGTGGTGGTAAGATGGGTAAAAAGAAAGCCATCTAACTCAATCACTCATGATGGCGGCACCCACTCCGTTGACGCTGGCGTCCATTAATTCCGCCAGCATTAAGTCTGATGTCTGATGCGCCTTTGATTTTCTCGGCCGTGTTGAAGCCGACATTTTATTTTTGCAGGAGACCAGGCTGCCAGATTTGGCGGCCGTGTTTAAAGCTAAGAGGGAATGGAGACACGGGCCTTCCTATTGGTCTCTTGCGGCCGAGCCGTATAGCGGAGTGTCAGTACTTTTTACCGCACCGGTAGAATGCCGATGAGTTATTCAGTTAGAAATGGGGAGGTGCCTGATCCTGGATGTCCTCATTAACATCTATGGTCCCCAGTCCAAGTGGGACAGGAAGTGTCTCTTTATAAGGATCAAGCCCTACCTTTTTACAAGTCGGCAGGTGGTCTTTGGAGGGGACTTCAATGCTGTCACAAGGTCCCAGGATAGGGGAGGTTCCAGGGACAAGCTGACTTATGATAGCGTCGCTCTTAATAGCATAGCCTCAGGAGTCTGGACAGGTACCGCCTGTATCAGGGCCTGAGGAGGATACTTGAGCATCTCGTCTCGACTAGAGGTAGTCGTGAGGACATCTCCAGAGTGAAATCCTTGCTGAAGAGGTGTCAGTACGATAGACACGCATCTTTGTTTTTTGAGAGGGATTACGGGAAATACCGCTCGCCCGACACGTACAGAAACTGCAAGATGTCAGTGAATGGTAAAGTTGTCACATCTGAGTTTTATAAGACCTTTAAGGACGCCTTGGTTCCCCTCTTGACTGAGGTATTCAATGAGTGTCTTTCCTCGATCTCGTGTTGAGAACTGGCGTCCCATAGCGCTTCTCAATACGGACGGAAAGGTTTTGGCAAAGGTGCAGTTTGCACCCCGGCTCCTTTCGGGGACCCAGCACTGCTCTGTTCCAGGCCGCAGTACATTTAGTGCTGTGCTTTGTGTCCGGGAGGCAGTGGAGCAGGGCAGGGCTCGTAACTGGAAGGGGTACTTGCTGTCCTTGGATCAGGCAAAACTGTTTGATCGGGCTAACCATGAGTACCTCTGGTCTGTCCTTCTGAGGTATGGCCTGCTGGATGGGTTTGTCAATTGGCTGAAAGTTTTGTACGCAGGGGCAGAGAGTTTCCCACTTGTGAACGGTTGGATTGGCCGCTCTTTTGAGGTCAGGTCTGGTGTTCGCCAGGGTTGTCCTCTGAGCCCACTACTGTACGTGTTCGCGATTGACCCATTCCTTAGGAGGGTTTATCGTGGGCCATTGGTGGGAGTCGGGATGGATCGGGCAGCACCGGAAGCCACTCTTAGAGTAGTAACGTTTGCCGATGATGTCATCGTTTTCGTGTCCTCGGGAGGTGAGGCAGAATGGCTGATGTCAGAGGTTGACCGCTACTCGGAGACTTCTGGGTCCAAGATCCACCGGGATAAGTGTGAGAGTCTCTGGCAGGTAGAGGGGGATCCAGGCTTTGATCTCCCGGACACTCTTCCAGGGCCCCAGGACTACCCCATGCAAAACTAATGGGACCAGTGGAAGGGTTGGTCTTTGACCCTCTGAGAAAGGGTTAATCTGATCAAAACTTACCTGCTCCCATTGCTGATTTATCTGGGCAGTGTGTGCATGTTGCCAGAGCCCCTGTTCTACAGTCTGTTCTTCCAGCTATTATGGGGGAATAGGCTGAACCTAATCAAGAGGGAGGTTACTTACCGCACGAGGAGACAAGGAGGGTTGTGTATGGTCAACCCTGTGGTATTCCTAGTGAATACCTTTGTTAAGATCAATATCGCAAACCTCTGGAAAGAGAGGGCTCCTCTGTGGGTATACTCCTGTAGGGGATGGTTTAGGCCTTTCTTCCAGGAATGGGAGACAGGAGGACAAGTGCAGGATCTTCGTACACCGCATGGGCATCTTCCGGCTTACGCTACCCCGGTTCTGAAGGTGATTCGCCGGTGGGGTCTGGGAATGTGGGAGATCCATTTCCAGAAGCCTCTGGCCCTCAGGGATTGCCGAAGTCAGGATCTGAGGGTGGGTTTGAGTTTGTTGAATTCCATCAGGATCCCCTTGAAGTTTTGGGACTTGGCTTGGCGCTGCTTCCATGGAAAGCTGTGTGTGAGGGACAATCTGAAGTGTAGGAGCTCTGAGGAAAGGGGTTGTCCCCGGGAGGAGTGCGGTGGCCTGCTGGAGAGCATGGACCACTTCCTGCTTCAGTGCCCCTTTAATATAGAGGTGTGCAACCAGGTGAGTGCTTCCATCCATTGGCCCAGGTTGGCCGCTCTCTCCTATGCGGAGTGGGCCTATGGAGCATTCAGAGGCCTGGGTGGCCGGGACCGCTGCACGTTATTTCTTGTTAGCCTAGTGGTCAGGTACCACACGTGGAACGCACGGTGCTTAGTGTCAATGCAGCGTAAAATCCTCCCGGTGGATGAGGGGGTTAGTAACATTCTGGATGACCTGGTGAAGGTGCACTCTCTGGAGTATGAGTGGCTGGGCACGGGGAGGGCTTCTCTCCTTTGGAGGGGGTTCTCCTTTAGTGTCCCTTAGTCTGTCATCTCCGCTCCTGGTGTTGGGCTGATGCTACACAGTAGATTTTTGTTTTGTGTTCTGGGCATGTAGTGATGTAGGGGCTTGCAGGCGCCGAACCTAGGCTTTATGTGGTTTGTATTGATGTTGTTCAGACTTTATTTGTATTCTGTTTTCTTTATGTTATGTTGCAAATACTGTATATATTTGTATATATTGTATATAGTGGGGTTTGGGACATAGTGTTAGGTTGGAAGGGGAGAGATGGTGGTGGGATTTATGAACTGACCTTGGACACTGGTCTGGACTACTTAACGCAAACTTTGGACATTAGACCAGTGTCTGGGGGGAAGGGGAGGGTGCGGGCGAGGGATCTAGTTTAGTGTAGTGTTATGTGTATTCTGTGTTTCTAATTATATTTAAAAAAATAAAAAATAAAAATATATGGGTGTGGGGTGGTTTGTTATTAGAGGGTGCGGGGTGGGTTTATGTATATTTAGGGTTATTTATGTTTATTTGTGGGTGTGGCTTGTCTTTGTTTATTGGTTTGGTTTGGGATGTGATAATCGGTTGGGTGAGGGCTGTGGTATTTGGTGTTTATTCATTTCGGTGTATTTTAAGTTATTGTTTTTGCTAGGTGTGAATGGGGCTGGACCAGCAGGTAAGTTACTGTATATATTTTGTATATATTGTATATTATGTTTGTGTTATGTATTGTTATGTTTTTTACTTTTATATAAAATAAAAGATCTACAGGATGTAACTCAGGATCAGTACAGGATAAGTAATGTCATGTATGTACACAGTGACTGCACCAGCAGCAGAATAGTGAGTGCAGCTCTGGGGTATAATACAGGATGTAACTCAGGATCAGTACAGGATAAGTAATGCCATGTATGTACACAGTGACTGCACCAGCAGCAGAATAGTGAGTGCAGCTCTGGAGTATAATACAGGATGTAACTCAGAATCAGTACAGGATAAGTAATGTCATGTATGTACCCAGTGACTGCACCAGCAGCAGAATAGTGACTGCATACTTCCCGAGCAGTGCAGGATTCATCAGATAATTGAAGACCATGCGCCAGTACTAGCCATCACAATGAAATTGCCCGGCAGTGTACATGTCACAACGATGAACTTACCAAAACCATGGGGGTGCCGAGAATCCTGGTGCCATCATTTACTATGGCCATAAGTCTGTGGAGCTTGGAATCATCATAGTCAAAGCGATGGCCAAGTAACACGGACACAATGATATTAGTGACTGCAGCGTTCAGTATTGTGGTGTTGTCAAAGGGTTTTCCTGAAAAAGAGCAAAAAGTAAGAGTAAAAAAAAAATAGAAACATAAAGCTTTGAATACTGAGACATTTTTATGGATAAAAACATAAAATATTAGGATAAATTGTGCAACATGTAATGAATTCAGAATGTTTTCAGCCTTATGTCCCCCAAAAATGTTCCCAATTAATCTGTATTAATTATCCATGCAATACACTGGGTTTGAAAATGCATTAACAAGAAAAAAACTTTTACATAGTTAACTACCTGTGAAGCTCAGAAACATAGGGAGGAGAGAACTGCCTGTAGAGCTCAGAGACATTGGGAGGAGAGAACTTCCTGTAGAGCTCAGAGACATAGGGAGGAGAGAACTTCCTGTAGAGCTCAGAGACCGGAGGAGAGAACTGCCTGTAGAGCTCAGAGACCGGAGGAGAGAACTGCCTGTAGACCTCAGAGATCAGAGGAGAGAACTGCCTGTAGAGCTCAGAGACCAGAGGAGAGACTGACCCTTTAGAGGTCAAGGACATGAGGAGAAAGGATATGTCTCTAGAAATCAGAAAGGTGAAGAGCAGAGAAAAACCTGTTGAGCTCAAAGACATGAGGTGGTGGGAACTCCATGTAAAACCAGAGACATGAGGAGGAGAAAACTCCCTGAGACATAGAACTTGAGAACTGCTTATAGAAGTCAGTGATATGAGGAGAATGGAACTGCCTCTACAGCTCAGAGATGCTAAGCTGAAAGAAAAGAGCTGGTAGAGGTTAAATAAAGGAAGAGGAGAGAACTGCCACTAGAACTCAGAGGCATGAGTATGATATAGCTGCCTGTAGTGCTCAAAAATTTGATAATTTGAGAACTGCCTTTGGAGCTCAGAGAAATTAAGAACTACCTGTATAGCTCATAGACATTGTAGAGAAGAGAACTCTCAGTAGAGATCATCTGTAACAGTAGAGGAGAGGAGTGCCTGTAAAGTTTTGTACATAGGAGCAGTATTATAGTAGTTATATTCTTGTACATAGGGGGCAGTATTATAGTAGTTATATTCTTGTACATAGGGGGCAGTATTATAGTAGTTATATTCTTGTACATAGGAGGCAGTATTATAGTAGTTATATTCTTGTACATAGGGGGCAGTATTATAGTAGTTATATTCTTGTACATAGGGGGCAGTATTATAGTAGTTATATTCGTGTACATAGGGGGCAGTATTTTAGTAGTTATATTCCTGTACATAGGGGGCAGTATTATAGTAGTTATATTCTTGTAAATAGGGGGCAGTAATATAGTAGTTATATTCTTGTACATAGGGGGCAGTATTATAGTAGTTATATTCTTGTACATAGGGGCAGTATTATAGTAGTTATATTCCTGTACATAGGGGCAGTATTATAGTAGTTATATTCTTGTACATAGGGGGCAGTATTATAGTAGTTACATTCCTGAACACAGGGGGCAGTATAATAGTAGGTATAATTCTTGTACATAGGGGCAGTATTATAGTAGTTATATTCTTGTACATAGAGGGCAGTATTATAGTAGTTATATTCTTGTACATAGGGGGCAGTATTATAGTAGTTGTATTCTTGTACATAGGGGGCAGTATTATAGTAGTTATATTCCTGTACATAGGGAACAGTATTATAGTAGTTATATTCTTGTACATAGGGGGCAGTATTATAGTAGTTATATTCTTGTACATAGGGGGGAGTATTATAGTAGTTATATTCTTGTACATAGGGGGCAGTATTATAGTAGTTATATTCCTGTACATAGGGGGCAGTATTATAGTAGTTATATTCTTGTACATAGGGGGCAGTATTATAGTAGTTATATTCCTGTACATAGGAGCAGTATTATAGTAGTTATATTCTTGTACATAGGGAACAGTATTATAGTAGTTATATTCTTGTACATAGGGGCAGTATTATAGTAGTTATATTCTTGTACATAGGGGGCAGTATTATAGTAGTTATATTCTTGTACAAAGGGGGCAGTATTATAGTAGTTATATTCTTGTACATAGGGGGCAGTATTATAGTAGTTATATTCCTGTACATAGGGGCAGTATTATAGTAGTTATATTCCTGTACATAGGGGGCAGTATTATAGTAGTTATATTCTTGTACATAGGGGGCAGTATTATAGCAGTTATATTCTTGTACATAGGGGGCAGTATTTTAGTAGTTATATTCTTGTAAATAGGGGGCAGTATTATAGTAGTTATATTCCTGTACATAGGGGGCAGTATTATAGTAGTTATATTCTTGTACATAGGGGGCAGTATTATAGTAGTTATATGCTTGTACATAGGGGGCAGTATTATAGTAGTTATATTTTTGTACATAGGGGGCAGTATTATAGTAGTTATATTCCTGTACACAGGGGACAGTATTATAGTAAGTATATTATTGTACATAGGGGCAGTATTATAGTAGTTATATTCTTGTACATAGAGGGCAGTATTATAGTAGTTATATTCTTGTACATAGGGGGCAGTATTATAGTAGTTATATTCCTGTACATAGGGGCAGTATTATTGTAGTTATATTCCTGTACATAGGGGGAAGTATTATAGTAGTTATATTCTTGTACATAGGGGGCAGTATTATAGTAGTTATATTCCTGTACATAGAGGCATTATTATAGTAGTTATATTCCTGTACATAGGGGCAGTATTATAGTAGTTATATTCTTGTACATAGGGGGCAGTATTATAGTAGTTATATTCCTGTACATAGTGGGCAGTATTATAGTAGTTATATTCTTGTACATAGGGGGCAGTATTATAATATTTATATTCCTGTACATAGGGGCAGTATTATAGTAGTTATTTTCCTGTACATAGGGGCAGTATTATAGTAGTTATATTCTTGTACATAGGGGGCAGTATTATAGTAGTTATATTCTTGTACATAGTGGGCAGTATTATAGTAGTTATATTCCTGTACATAGGGGCAGTATTATTGTAGTTATATTCCTGTACATAGGGGGCAGTATTATAGTAGTTATATTCCTGTACATAGAGGCAGTATTATAGTAGTTATATTCCTGTACATAGGGGCAGTATTATAGTAGTTATATTCTTGTACATAGGGGGCAGTATTATAGTAGTTATATTCCTGTACATAGAGGCAGTATTATAGTAGTTATATTCCTGTACATAGGGGCAGTATTATAGTAGTTATATTCTTGTACATAGGGGCAGTATTATAGTAGTTATATTCCTGTACATAGTGGGCAGTATTATAGTAGTTATATTCTTGTACATAGGGGGCAGTATTATAGTATTTATATTCCTGTACTTAGGGGCAGTATTATAGTAGTTATTTTCCTGTACATAGGGGCAGTATTATAGTAGTTATATTCTTCTACATAGGGGGCAGTATTATAGTAGTTATATTCTTGTACATACGGGGCAGTATTATAGTAGTTATATTCCTGTACATAGGGTCAGTATTATAGTAGTTATATTCCTGTACATAGGGGCAGTATTATAGTAGTTATATTCCTGTACATAGGGGCAGTATTATAGTAGTTATATTCTTGTACATAGGGGGCAGTATTATAGTAGTTATATTCTTGTACATAGGGGGCAGTATTATAGTAGTTATATTCCTGTACATAGGGGCAGTATTATTGTAGTTATATTCCTGTACATAGGGGGCAGTATTATAGTAGTTATATTCTTGTACATAGGGGGCAGTATTATAGTAGTTATATTCCTGTACATAGAGGCAGTATTATAGTACTTATATTCCTGTACATAGGGGCAGTATTATAGTAGTTATATTCTTGTACATAGCGGGCAGTATTATAGTAGTTATATTCCTGTACATAGGGGCAGTATTATTGTAGTTATATTCTTGTACATAGGGGGCAGTATTATAGTAGTTATATTCTTGTACCTAGGGGGTAGTATTATAGTAGTTTTATTCTTGTACATAGGGGCAGTATTATAGTAGTTATATTCCTGTACATAGGGGCAGTATTATAGTAGTTATATTCCTGTACATAGGGGCAGTATTATAGTAGTTATATTCTTGTACATAGGGGGCAGTATTATAGTAGTTATATTTCTGTACATAGTGGGCAGTATTATAGTAGTTATATTCTTGTACATAGGGGGCAGTATTATAGTAGTTATATTCCTGTACATAGGGGCAGTATTATAGTAGTTATATTCCTGTACATAGGGGCAGTATTATAGTAGTTATATTCTTGTACATAGGGGGCAGTATTATAGTAGTTATATTCCTGTACATAGGGGCAGTATTATTGTAGTTATATTCCTGTACATAGGGGGAAGTATTATAGTAGTTATATTCTTGTACATAGGGGGAAGTATTATAGTAGTTATATTCCTGTACATAGAGGCATTATTATAGTAGTTATATTCCTGTACATAGGGGCAGTATTATAGTAGTTATATTCTTGTACATAGGGGGCAGTATTATAGTAGTTATATTCCTGTACATAGTGGGCAGTATTATAGTAGTTATATTCTTGTACATAGGGGGCAGTATTATAATATTTATATTCCTGTACATAGGGGCAGTATTATAGTAGTTATTTTCCTGTACATAGGGGCAGTATTATAGTAGTTATATTCTTGTACATAGGGGGCAGTATTATAGTAGTTATATTCTTGTACATAGTGGGCAGTATTATAGTAGTTATATTCCTGTACATAGGGGCAGTATTATAGTAGTTATATTCCTGTACATAGGGGGCAGTATTATAGTAGTTATATTCTTGTACATAGGAGGCAGTATTATAGTAGTTATATTCCTGTACATAGAGGCAGTATTATAGTAGTTATATTCCTGTACATAGGGGCAGTATTATAGTAGTTATATTCTTGTACATAGGGGGCAGTATTATAGTAGTTATATTCCTGTACATAGTGGGCAGTATTATAGTAGTTATATTCTTGTACATAGGGGGCAGTATTATAGTATTTATATTCCTGTACTTAGGGGCAGTATTATAGTAGTTATTTTCCTGTACATAGGGGCAGTATTATAGTAGTTATATTCTTCTACATAGGGGGCAGTATTATAGTAGTTATATTCTTGTACATACGGGGCAGTATTATAGTAGTTATATTCCTGTACATAGGGTCAGTATTATAGTAGTTATATTCCTGTACATAGGGGCAGTATTATAGTAGTTATATTCCTGTACATAGGGGCAGTATTATAGTAGTTATATTCTTGTACATAGGGGGCAGTATTATAGTAGTTATATTCTTGTACATAGGGGGCAGTATTATAGTAGTTATATTCCTGTACATAGGGGCAGTATTATTGTAGTTATATTCCTGTACATAGGGGGCAGTATTATAGTAGTTATATTCTTGTACATAGGGGGCAGTATTATAGTAGTTATATTCCTGTACATAGAGGCAGTATTATAGTACTTATATTCCTGTACATAGGGGCAGTATTATAGTAGTTATATTCTTGTACATAGCGGGCAGTATTATAGTAGTTATATTCCTGTACATAGGGGCAGTATTATAGTAGTTATATTCTTGTACATAGGGGGCAGTATTATAGTAGTTATATTCTTGTACATAGGGGGCAGTATTATAGTAGTTATATTCCTGTACATAGGGGGCAGTATTATAGTAGTTATATTCTTGTACATAGGGGGCAGTATTATAGTAGTTATATTCCTGTACATAGGGAGCAGTATTATAGTAGTTATATTCCTGTACATAGGGGCAGTATTATAGTAGTTATATTCTTGTACATAGGGGGCAGTATTATAGTAGTTATATTCTTGTACATAGGGGGTAGTATTATAGTAGTTATATTCTTGTACATAGGGGCAGTATTATAGTAGTTATATTCCTGTACATAGGGGCAGTATTATAGTAGTTATATTCCTGTACATAGGGGCAGTATTATAGTAGTTATATTCTTGTACATAGGGGGCAGTATTATAGTAGTTATATTCCTGTACATAGTGGGCAGTATTATAGTAGTTATATTCTTGTACATAGGGGGCAGTATTATAGTAGTTATATTCCTGTACATAGGGGCAGTATTATAGTAGTTATATTCTTGTACATAGGGGGCAGTATTATAGTAATTATATTCTTGTACATAGGGGGCAGTATTATAGTAGTTATATTCTTGTACGTAGGGGGCAGTATTATAGTCGTTTTATTCCTGTACATAGGGGGCAGTATTATAGTAGTTATATTCTTGTACATAGGGGGCAGTATTATGGTAGTCACATTCTTGCACATAGGGGGGCAGTATTTAGTTTTACATTTTTAGACTTGGTTGGGATTTCTAATGTTAATTACACCAGACAATAATGGCAGCCAACAAATTCTATTTGTATTTGTATTGCCCACCCAGCCCCACTTTTTAAAGTAAGCCTCAGTAGCCATTTTTTATTCCGGAATTGCTTTGAGGCTAATTACTTACCTTTATAGGATGTAAATGCTTGCACTAAGCTTTTAGATTCCTCAACAATCTTATCTTCTAGGGTTCTCTTCCCCATACCGAAATCACGTAATTTGGAAAGAGTGAAGCGTCTCATGGCTTTCCAGTTGTGTCCATTAGAGAAGACGACACCTGGAGAACAGACATAGTGAAGTCATTTTGCACAATTTCAGTTACTTTATAAAACCACACTGGTGCTGTCATAAAGGTTAAAACCTTCAAGTTCATAGGTGGTGGCATCAACTGGAAAATTAATTTTGAAGTGAGAAGCAAATTGGTTGTCAAAACGAGTAGTTGCAGAGTTTAGCACGGAAGTGAAGATCTCCTCACCTAAGAATGCTCCTTTTTTCACTGTAATTGAGGGCCCTGATACCAGGGACATCACTGACTAAATCTCCGGGTACATGATGCCAATAACAGCAGAGAGGACAACCTGCTTTGGGAGACCTTAACTTCACCGTTGAGTTCTCTGACCTTATAGAATCACATTACCTTTTACTTCAACATTGATTTTCTGGATGATTCCACCACACTGGTCATTGGGTCGATTTTGGTTGCCTTGAATACGTCCCCGATATAGAAATAATTTTTGCCTAGGTGAAATATGAAAGCTGTGCTTCCAGCAATACTGAAAGGGAAGTCTTCTGAAAATCTTCCCACCACCAGGAAATAGTTGTGAAGTCTTTGCTTCTCATCAGTGAGGAGTCTTACCATATCCTCTGGTTACATCAAGGAAAGAAGGCACGTTTGGTCTGTCGGAGAACTCCTCCGCGTGGTTGACGAGAGCTTCTTTCACTACATCATAGCCGCACAGGACCACCATCTTCTGCGCTCCTATCCTTATACTGAACACGGGGCCATAAGTCTTAGCAAGCTACAAAACACAAGTCATTTTAGGATGATACTGATACAAAATATAAAAAACAGAAAATTGTGCTCCCATAGAGTTGTAAATTGATATAATAATAGCCCACAAATGTCCCAAAACCCAAAAGTGTGGGTGGCGGGGTTACATTATTTAGGCTTAATGTTATGGAGGCAGCACTGAGTCCTAGATCCCGGATCGCATTGTCCAGTATTTGTAGATCAAGGTGGAAGCGAAAAATTGGTCAGGTAGGCACCAACGTGTAGAAAAGTCCATCAATTTATTTATTCCAGGAACAGACGATTTCGTGTTTTTGAAGGAGAACTCCCCTCTTCGTCAAGCCCAAATCTCCCTCAAGCTTTGGATCTGAAGAAAAGGAAAGTTCACCCTCAAAATGAATAATAAATTTAGGGGCACAATAATCATAGGCTGGCGCTAGGCAGCAATGGGCCAAGGTTGTCCAATGCACTTGCTGCCAACACTCTCTGCGTCCAATGGGCTTAAAGGGCTGAGAAATCACAAAGAAATGACAGCTTGTACACCTGCTTTTAGACTACAATCTATGATAAATGTGGTCTATAGAATACATCAGTACATATATAATGCATGTTTGTTTGTCGTAGCTGGTAGGCAATTCCTGGCAAGTCTGAACCGTTTGTTGGTAAGTATGCAGATTGTAGAAACTTAAGACAGTGTATTGTGAACTATCCCTCTGAACGAAAAATATGCAAGTAAAAACTTTGGTACGAGAAATTTACAGTTGACTAACATTGACAATATCCAGACTTGTTGATTTGGCCACACAAACTACTCCCAAAGATGGATCATGTGCTAGGTGTAGTGAGCACACATGTGTCCCCACACTGGGATCGGGCCAGATGAACGTGCCCCAAAACATTGAGCAGGTCCTAAACATGTCTGTATTATCGAGATGGATGCAGAGAAGTGAGGAGCGCTAATTACTCAAGTGAAAAAGATTTGACCTTAAAAAATAGGGGATAATTATCAGATCACAAGGGATACAATCCCTGATATCCCTAGAAATCTGGAAAATAAAAGACGAGGAGGCACTGGGGCACATTTACTTACCCGGTCCATTCGCGTTCCAGCGGCGGCTGCTCCGACGAGCGTTCGGGTCTTCCGGCGATTCATGAAGGTCCTGCGCCCCATGTCCACCAGGTGTCGCTGCTGCGCCGAGGTCCGCCGAGTTGCGTCGGAGTTCACTGATCTCTTCCTGGTGCATGTAAGTATGGCGCGTGCAACCGATTTTTTTTTTTTAAAATACGGTGGGTTTTCCGAATCCGTCGGGTTTTCGTTTGGCCACGCCCCCCATTTCTGTCGCGTGCATGCCAGCGCCGATGCGCCACAATCCGATCGCGTGCCCCAAAATCCCGGGGCAAATCAGGGAAAATCGGCGCAAATCGGAAATATTAGGGTAAGACGTTGGGAAAACGCGAATCGGGCCCTTAGTAAATGACCCCCACTGTCTCCGTTTGGGGTCCAAGTGTTTGAACCATCTGTAGTTAAGGGATAAGTGTCCACGGAGAGACCACCCATTGTAGATACCCTTCAAATGTATCTATTGATCAGGAAAAGGCAATAAATCTCATAGAACTTGTGATCTTACCTCTTGATATGATAAGTAGGGCTTTTTAACATCCAAGTTGAGAATATTTCCGATGATTGGTAATGGCCTTGGACCAGGAGGATAATTCGGATGCTCCTTCTGATTGGATAAAACATTGGCCAAGAAAATACAGATTATAATAGTCAGAAGAACGGTGACGGGATCGAGGGGCAACATGTCTGCAGAAGAACCTGTGGGGAGGAATTAATATCTGTCAGTAGGACATTGAATTCATACCAACAGTGAATGTTACCCCCCTGTTACTCAGTCACAGAAGAACCATCCTGTCAATGGAAACTTTCATAGATAATCACTAAGATATTTTCTCTTGGAAATAATGGCCTGTACACGTCTCTTTATGCCATCTACCACCAGGATGAAAGATGGGCTCCATTAACACCTATGGACCCCTCAGACCTCATTTGCCTTTTTTTGCAAAAAGAAGGCCATAAGAAGCTAAAAGAAGGTCAGATCCTGCCAGAGAGGGTACACACCAGTATGTCAGGTTGCTTGGTTTACAATACTTCATCCTGGTGGTAGATGTCCTTTAAAGAAGTTTTCCAGGTTCAAGAAATTGTGTACCTGTCCTTAGGCTACCCTCAAACAAATATGTTCAGGTTTTCGGAATGCAAATAAGTGTGCCGTGGTCTGTTGTTTGCGGCCTGACAATCGTTGGCATGTGAGCGCTACTCATGAACAGAGGACAATAGTAAAAGGCACCTGGGCAGAACAAGGACCTGCTGTGAGCTTTTCATTATGGGCAGTCGGCTCATACATGGGGCAGTGGAGACCAGGACATGTAGTAGCCACAGAAACCGCAGTGAGGGAAGTTTTTGGTTTTGTCTATTTTGGATCACATTTTCCCAAAAGCCTTAGGTCTTTTTTAAAATCTTGTTAATGAAAAGATTTCATTTTTGAGGGGTGACACCTTTTGTCAAACATCCAACTCCACCACCAAGGAGATGTTCACTGCAGCGACTGGAAATGGAGTTGAGTCAATGGGGGTCATTTACTAAAGGCCCGATTCGCGTTTTCCCAATGTGTTTCCCGAATATTTACGATTTGCGCCGTTTTTCCCTGTATTGCCCCGGGTTTTGGGGCACGTGATCGGATTTTGGTGCATCGGTGCTGGCATGCACGCGAGGGAAATCAAGGGGCGTGGCCGAATGAAAACTCGACGGATTCGGAAAAACCGCCGCATTTAAAAAACCGAAAGTGTTGCGGAGCTTGCACTTACCTTCATCCAGTATAGGCCGGTGTATTTGAGTGCGTTCCGATGCTCTTCAGCGCAGCAGCGCCACCTGGTGGACGTTGGAGGAACTGCCTTAATGAATCCCGGCCGGACCCGAATCCACCCCAGAGAACGCGCCCCTGGATCGCGAATGGACCGGGTAAGTAAATCTGCCTCCAATGCATACAGAGCACTTCTCACGATGGTGGAGCCTAATGGGGGACTTCCACTAATGACCCATTCTATGTATAGATGATCAGTACCTTTAAGCCAGAAAACTCCTTAAAATCACAGTAAATAATTGCATGTTCCAACCAAAGGAAAAACTGAGCAACCTCTGACTGAAAACTGATTGATTGATTGAACGTTGACGAAAAAATCAGCTTTTTAGAGGGAGTAGTCAGTCACTTACCTGCAGGTGGAGGCCTCTAGGTTACTCTAGGAGGTAGGTTACACTTGTCTCTCCAGTCCCTCTATGCGGTTCTACATCATCACAGAGACTTATATAGCAGAGCAAACACTGAAAGAAGGGCAAACCCTCTGCCAGCCTCACCTCAGGTCACCTACAATAAACCGGATTAAACTGTCACCAAAAAACTCTGCTCACCTCTACCCTCAGGATGGGCCCCACAGTTTATGCACCAAATTCTGTGTAATGGGCACATGCCACCCCCCCCCCCCTGCATTCAGAGAAAAAATGATACTATTATCTGATGCAGCAAACAGGAATAATCCATAGACTCACCCAATGACTTCCGGGTGTCACAGAACATCGTGTGTGCTTTGCTTCTGTCTTATCTTATCTGTCTTATCCTCCCATTCATATATAATTACGTGCATGTATATATATATATATATCTATATATACAAATACTCAAACATATATACATGCTAACCCATGTATATTTATACATACTCATGTACACAGATACACATACATAAATACATACATACTCATGTGCACACCCATCTTCATGTATACATACATACATACTCATATACACACATATATACACACATACTCAAACATATATAAATACACAGCCATGTACACAGATACTCATACAAATATACATACATACTCATGTACACGAATATACTGTACATATATACATACAGGCAGTCCCCGGGTTACATACAAGATAGGGTCTGTAGGTTTGTTCTTAAGTTGAATTTGTATGTAAGTCGGAACTGTATATTTTATCATTGTAACCCCAGCCATAACTTTTTTGGTCTCTGTGACAATTGGATATTAAAAATGTTGGGTTGTCATAAGAACCAGGATTAACACTAAAGCTTCATTACAGACACCTGTGATAACTGTTACAGCTGATCATTGTAGCCTAGGACTAAAGTACAATAAATTACCAATATCCAGAGGTCCGTTTGTAACTAGGGGTCGTATGTAAGTCGAGTGTTCTTAAGTAGGGGACCGCCTGTACTCATTTACAGTCATATCTCGGCAATTTCCATCACCTCCATTGTGATGTATCGACCAGAATGATCATGCGTGGCTGTCTGCTCCATTAATCTCTGGGAGCGACAAGGGGTCCGACTGAGGTACCGGGGACCCGATCGGACCCCTCCCTCTCGTGATCTGTGGGAGTCTCATCACCTGCTGCAACTAGTGGAACTTCTGAGTTTAGTAAGTCCTATAGAAATCAAAGATGTCCCTTAGAGGTCAATCCTGTGCTGTGCATAAGTGTGTTATATAAACTCTTAAAGTCCTTCCAGAGTAGGACAGAAGACTTGCAGACCCCTATTCTGCTAATTATATATATACATATATATAAGGTTGGGCTGAGAGAAGTGGGATGGTCATTTCTATGAGATGTATGTCTAGCATGTGGGCCATCTTGACCCAGATGTTGTTGGTAAGTGATGACACACAAGGTGAACAGGCTCTGGATGTTACAGATAGTAGAGAGGACGATCAAGTTGTTTGGTCAACTAATAAACACAAGTATCTCCTACAATTATGTCATCCACCATCCACACACTGATGGCCTTTGGACTACACCCCCTGTCTCTGCCCAGAAAATGTCCAGGTGTATAGTAGAAGGAAAATTACTGGATCCGACTGACCCCCATAATGGGTCCTTCTATTAGCAATTGGTGACATCTCTGCCCAAGGATTTCCACAAATAGTGCTGGGACAGTAATTCTAGAATCTTACATATCCCAGAATGCTCAGACAATACAGAGTCATGCCCACATAATAGTTGTAATTCCCTATTCTTGGATCAATCTTCTTGCCCATATTGATGTTTAATGTAGACTGGTGCCATGGGGAAGATGCTCGATGGGTCAATGAAATGTTATGACTCCTCAGACACATCCAAAGATGCCAAGGGGCATTAGGAACATTCTTCTCTGCTGGGTGGAAGTCATGCAAGTAGTAGTATCCTTCTGGCTTGCCGAGGGTGTCATGTTTTATGCTGATGACCTTTAAAGGGCACCTACCACCACGATTCTACCTATAAAGGTAGAAGGGGTGGTAGGTGGATGTAAGGGACATGAGGATAGCCCTTTTTAGAGCTAATCCTCACGTCCCCGCTAACTTTTGGGAAACTTTATTGGACTAATATGTAAATTCTGTTATTCGGCTACTGGGGCGTGGAGTAGCCGTGCACGAGGCTACACAGTGTGGCTACTCCATGCCCCAGTAGCCACGTTACTCCTTCTACCCTGTTGTGTGCCGCGTGCAGCTCCTCGTAGCTGCGCGCCCTCGTCCGACAAGCCGGAGTTCTGCGAACGCCCCAGTAGCCGAATAACAGAATTTACATATTAGTCCAATAAAGTTTCCCAAAAGTTAGCGGGTGACGTGAGGATTAGCTCTAAAAAGGTCTATCCTCACGTCCTTTACATCCACCTACCACCCGATCTACCTTTATAGGTAGAATCATGGTGGTAGGTGCCCTTAAATCAACACCATTCAAAATCCCAAACTTTGTTAATTTCCTTTTTTTCTAAGATGCATGAGACATGTTACCTATGGGACAAACTATTTTCCAGAGGCACCATGTAATATTCCGTACAAGGTTCTAGGAAGAAATTTCGGGAGCAGAGGAATAAAAACTATAGTAGTTCCCCTTACGCTGTGTAAGGTTCAGTTATTCCAGGGCCAACTGATGTTTTCATCGATACTATTTTGAAGCCTCTTCAACCTTTTGATCACTTTTATCCAAATTGATATGGATGACAAAATGTCAGAAAACCTGAGGATTGGGGGCACGTTTCATCTGGGGTAATTATTTTTAATTTTTAAATAGATTGAGATGCATGAACATCTATTGCAGAGTATTATTCAGCGGAATTGATCATCTATGGATAAATAATACATTTTCAAAACCCTGAATACCTCTTTATTAACTTTTATTTAAGCAGTTTTTTGGATATCTTCTAGCAAACTGCTGAACATGTCAGGAGGCAACATCCGAAGCTGTATAATATACAAGTCTTTATATTTTAAGGAAAATATGAAAATACGTTTTCCAGGATGGGATAAAGAAAACATTGGGGCAGATTTACTTACCCGTTCCATTCGCGATCCAGCGGCGCTTTCTCTGCGGTGGATTCGGGTCTTCCGGCGATTCACTTAGGCAGTTCCTCCGACGTCCACCAGGTGTCGCTGCTGCGCTGAAGTCCGCCGAAGCCCGCCGGAGTTCATGATCCTATACTTGGTGAAGGTAAGTGCGTGCAACACTTTTTTTTTTAAATGCAGCGTTTTTTCCGAATCCGTCGGGTTTTCTTTCGGCCATGCCCCCGATTTCCGTCGCGTGCATGCCGGCGCCGATGCGCCACAATCCGATCGTGTGCGCCAAAAACCCGGGGTAATACAGGGAAAATCGGCGTAAATCGGAAATATTCGGGTAAAACGTCGGGAAAACGCGAATCGGGCCCTAGTAAATGACCCCCATTGTCTCTTAGCTACCTTGTAAGGCAGCCCCCTTGCCATCAAGTATAACTTTCAGGAAACCTATTGACATGATGTGGGATTAAAACCAAACCAGTATATCTATTTCAGAAGGAACAGACTCTTAACTGTAGACAATACTGTTTCAACACTGTCTTTGCTTCTCATCAGAGCAGTGCAGCGAACCAGTTGGCTCTGTGAGAGACTTTTGACTAGGGTCTGGAAGTAAGAGTTCTCCTTATAGAGACTTTGCTAATAAAGGCTGCCTTGAAGGCATGTAGCGACTTATAGCCAACAATGTCCCCCTATGGAATTCTGGGAAATATGCAAATAACAATAACGATATGGAGAATGGAGGGCTAGGTTATGTTTGAGGAAACCCTTAAATATTTAAAGTACAGACAGTCCCCGGGTTACATACAAGATAGGGTCCATCGGTTTGTTCTTAAGTTGAATTTGTATGTAAATCGAAACTGTATATTTTATAATTGTAGCTCCAGACAAAATTTATTTTTTATCCCAGTCAGATTTTCAAAATTTTAGCTGTAATGGGACCAAGGATTATCAATACAGACACCTTACAGCTGATCATTGCAGCCGGGGACTATAGTAACATCCAGAGAGGTCATCAGAGGTCACAGTGGGCAGAGAGGTCTATCTTTAACCAGGGGTCGTCTGTAAGTCGGGTGTCTTTAAGAAGGGGACCGCCTGTATATAGTGGAGATGCACAATTGGAACAGGTAATTTTTCTATTATGAAAGCAATCATAGCTGACTTGATGATTTCCATGTATTGAGCGGACCAAGTGTGCCGAACTTTGCCAGCTTGGGTGTCTATGATAAGTGCTGGTACCAAATGTAGCCTACAGCAGCATTTAATGTAGCAGGAGCACCTGCAATTTGAGGATGTTTGTTGCTACCCGATGGGGACATCGGGAACATTAATCCACCCAAACATGTTAGGACCAGCTTGCATGTGCTACATTGATTTCAATGCCATTAGCAGCATTTCAAGAGGTGATACCAGCACCGGTCACCGGTGGCACTTGTGGGGTTTTGTGTCCGGGTTTGGCATCTGGAAACAAACAGACTTTTCAAGTTCAGGTCATCTTATCACTAAGCAACATACATATTACTACATTTATACATATTATAGTTAAATAAGAAGATGAACTTTATTCTGGTAATGTTAAAGAGGCACAGATTTGTTTTTGGACATTTTTATTTAGTTTTAATATAAAAAAAAAAAAACACTAAAAATGGATAATTGTGATACAAAAGTAGAAAACATTTTCAATTACCATAATAAAAATAATTGAATGGCAGGAATTTTGTGATTTAATGTTGGTTTGATGTGAAAGAGAACAAGAGAGACCCTTTCAGGATTCCCAGAAATTCCCCTGAGGGCCACGAAGGGTGTAACAAAAAGTAGGGTCCCCACATTTTCCAGCCTGTCTGAATGTGCCAACAACTGAAATCTCCTATCAACATCCCTGAAACAGCAAAATCCCTTTTTATATATGATTCCACCCTCAGTCACTAGAAAATTATTTTAATAATCCATACACTGAGCTGATTAATTTATAGGCTGCCAATGTAATGTGTTTCGGTGACCAATGGATACATTGGGGCTCATTTACTAAGGCTTTGAATCACGCACTTTGGTCGGGTTTCCTGACGATTTCCGATTTGCCCTGAATTGCCCCGGGATTTTGGCGCATGTGATCGGATTTTGGCACATCGGCCGGCTTTCACGCAACAGAAATTTGGGGGCGGGCTGTCGGACAACCCAACGGATTCGAAAAAAACGTGGATCAGCACTTACATGCACCGGGACGAAGCAGGTGAACTCCAGAGGACCTCAGCGCAGCAGCGACACCTGCTGGATATCGGGCGCACGACCTTTGTGAATCCTGGCTGACCCGAATCCTCGTTGGACAACGCGCCGGGGGATCGCGAATTGACCGGGTAAGTAAATCTGCCCCATTGGGGCTTATTTACTAAGGGTCATGGATCGCACTTTCGTCGGGCTTTCAGACGTTTTCGGGTTTTGCGCGGCAGTGACAAGTATTTAACGGGTGTCTGCGCTGGGATTGTGTTGCATGCGATCAGATTTTGGCGCAGCAGCGCCGACTTTCATGCAACAAATTAGGGGGCGTGACATCAAATTGTGTCGCGAGACAATGCACTTACATACACCAGGAAGAAGAAGATGAGCTCCATCGGAGCTGAGCGGGGAAGCGACACATGCAGGATATCAGACGCACGATCTTAGTGAATCGCGGCACAGTGCATTATCATCTAACAATGCACTTTCTGTGAACTCCTCGGACCGGGTAAGTAAATGTACCCCATTCTATTAACTTATTGGGGCACATTTACGAAGGGCCGTGCGCCAGTTTTCTGTCAGACTTTGCACGTTCTTTCTAGTGCAAACTGCTTGCACAGGTATATAAGAGGTGTCTTCGCCACATTTGTTCTCTACCCCAATTTGTCATGCTTTGTGCAGCGCTGCGTAATCTGTGTGTGCTATATAAATAAAGAATTAGGGGGCCTTCCGGTGCTCAGTCTGTGCGCCAGAGTCATGAAGAATGTGCACCAAAAATCCTGAATCTGGCACCCCCTTCACTATACACAAGCAAACTGCACATAGTACAGACTGTACTGTTCTTAGTAAATGTGCCCCATTGTCTTATATTCCCAAGAAATGACATTGTCTTCATTACAAAACAGGACGGAACGTCATGCTACTGTTTTGAGGGCCCAGTAAATTAAGGTGCCCTATATTCATGTCCATCATGAGGTATTTAACATAAAGAATGGTGTCCATTAATTGCGAGGAATTGCACAGATCTGATGTTTCTGTGGACATGAGGTGAAACCGACAGCAGCGGTGAGATCCAGTTTCGCTCCTGGAGGAGCTTGAAATGTGAAGTTCTGCAGTAGCTTTGTAAAGAAGAGGAAGAGCTCCATTTTGGCCAAGTTCTCTCCAGCACAACTTCTCCTTCCTTTGAAAAGAAGAAATAAAAGCATATATCATATGGTAAGTAAGCCCCTCTAAGTGGTGGAAGTCCACAATATCAATGCGACTCACCGGCAGAAAATGGTATGAAGGCCTCATTTTTGACAAAATTTCCATCAGAGTCCAAAAAATGTTGAGGGTAAAACTCATCCGGTTTCTTGAAGTACTTCTTATCTCTTAGGACAGATGTCAGTGATGGAATGATGTGAGTTCCCTGCAAAGATTTAGAAAAGATATTCTCCTGAGACAAAAAGGTTTCACCACTCCATGTTGAGGGAGTCACGAGAAAGAGTTTTACATAGAGTATTTACCTGAAGCTCTATGTTGGTGTGTGGATACGCTTTATTGCTGAATTTTTGGAACAACAAGAGCCCACCCCTCTGTGCTGGATCAAAAATCTTTTTAACACCTCCCTATCCTCCTGCCTCTCCTTTACCAATGTCCCCCTATGGATCTCCATATCCCTCGAAAGAGATGGCCCCTCGAAACAGGAAAAGATCACTCTGTCAATCAATAATCTGAGTAAGATTGTGACCAAAATTGACCAAAAAATCATTGGGGCTCATTTACTTTCCCGGTCCTGTCGCGATCCAGCGGCGCGTTCTCCGACGAGGATTTGGGTCTTCCGCTGACTCACTAAGGTCGTGCGCCTGATTCCACCAGGTGTCGCTGCTGTGCCAAGGTCCGTCGGAGTTCACCAACCTATTCCTGGTGCATGTGATTGATTTTGCGACACAATTAGTTTTTTAAATTCCGCGGTTTTTCCGAATCCGTTGGGTTTTCCGACGGCCAGGCACCCGATTTCTGGCGCGTGAAAGCCGGCGCCAGAATCCGATCGCGTGCGCCAAAATCCCGGCAGAATTCAGCGCAAAACGGAAAAAGTCGGGAAAGCCGATGAAAGTGCGGCCGCGGAGCACTTAGTAAATAAGCCCCATTGGAGCAGGTAGTAAAGGGCAACAGTGACCCAGAAAACATTTTAATGAGATATCAGTGAGTGTTCGAGTCTCATGTTTCTGTAATACCAGCCCAGATCTTAAAATACAAATGTTTGGCAAGAAAATCACTTCAAAAAAGTATCTGCAGTGTTACCTCTAGGTTTGGCCCATTAATAAAATTATATTTTATAGCTATTTTATGGCTTCAATATGGACCCATAGTTGGCAGTGGAGACACATACTACAGTGTAGGGATCTGGCTTGCATAGGTGACCATGGATGTAGGTCAAGAAGATCATACGTGGCTTTTACAACTTAAATGGTGGCCTCCCAAAGTAATACAAATAAAGTAGTACAAGGAGAATGAATTCCTTCTCGACCCATATAGTTTGAAATATCATAATAGAATTTCTATGAAAATTAGGCTTTTTACCACTCACTTTTGGTATGAAGAATCCATTGAGGGTGACATCTTGAGTAGTCATATGTGGCACGTTGGTTGGCACAAGATTAGCGAATCTCTGGATCTCATGGATCACCGCGTCTGTGTACGGTGTTAGTTTCCGGTGCTCCAATTGAGGCTCCGCCGAGCCAATGACTTTTTCGATCTCTTTTTGAACATTTTCTGTATTAAAAGAGAAAATACCATTAATATCTTCAATCCTTTTCTAATATTAGACACAAATTAGATATTTCTGGTTTTCAGTTCTGATGAATCCTGACAGTAATCTGATACTTGAATGGGTTTCATTTCTACTTTCCACTTGAGTCCCCATTAAGTAAAGGCATCTACCATTTACCGATTGTAATTCTGATGTGTTTTGTCATATATTTAAACAAAATGAAGAAGCTTCAAATAGTATAATTATTAGTATTCTTTTCTTACTTTGGATTTCAGGATACTCCATCATCAATAGAAGGCCCCATCGCAACGTGGTGGAAGTTGTCTCCATTCCAGCAGCGAACAAGTCCGATACAAGAGATGTGAGGTTTTCGTCATGGTAATAGAATTCTGGATTTGGTTTCTCCTGAAAAAATCCAATGTATGGAAATTATGTATTAGGGAATACTACAGACATAATGGTGGTCATTTACTAAGGGCCCGATTTGCGTTTTCCCGACGTGCTACCCGAATATTTCCGATTTGCGCCGATTTTCCCTGTATTGCCCCGGGATTTTGCACGCGACGGAAATCGGGGGGCCTGGCCGAACGAAAACCCGACGGATTTGGAAAATCCGCCGCATTTAAAAAAAGTGTTGCAGAACTTGCACTTACCTTCACCAGGAATAGGCCGGTGTACTTCAGGGCATTCCAGCGGGCCTCGGGGAACTTCAACGCAGCAGCGCCACCTGGTGGACGTCGGAGGAACTGCCTTAGTGAATCGCCGGAAGACCCGAATCCACCACAGAGAACGCGCCGCTGGATCGCGAATGGACCGGGTAAGTAAATCTGCCCCAATGGGGCTTATTTACTATGGGTCGCGGATCGCACTTTCATCATTTTTTTCCAACGTTTTCGGGATTTCCACCGCTGGGACAGGTATTTAACTGTGGATTGTGTCGAACGCGATCAGATTTTGGCGCAGCTGCGCTGACTTTCATGCGACAGAAATAGGGGGGCATAAAGTCGGACGATCCGACTGATTCGGACTGAGTACAGGGATTTATCATTCAAATTGTGTCACAAGACATTGCACTTACACCAGGAAGAAAAAGGTGAACTCCGGCAGACCTGAGCGAGGAAGCGACACATGTAGGATATCGGGCGCCCGATCTTAGTGAATCGTGGCACAGTGCAATTCCGGTTGGACAATGCATTTTTGGGGAACTCCACGGACAGGTAAGTTAATGTGCCCCAATATGTTTTATTGCATTAAAGTATATGGATTATATAGATTTTTAACAGTCTATAAGTGTTAGGTCCCTATCAAACCTATAATAAAAGTTAATACCAACTTTAGGGAACCTGTTTGCCATTATGGCTAGGGATGAGTGGACCTGTTACAACCTGAACTCGAATTCTCACCTCTACTGTTAATATCTGTGATCGGTGCCAGCAGTGTCACCCTTAAAATGCTTCTGCCAGCATGCGGTACGACATTTTACCCAAGATTGTTGTCTCCACAATGATATCACATGCAGGTAGGAATCTAAATTCTCTTCTGCCTGAGGTGAGCTGTAGATTGATACCCCTTCCACCCAATCCCAATGTAATATATCAGGTCAGTTCTCCATGCAATGGCTGGCAACAGGTGTCAAGAGACAATAATTATAGGTGTTAGGTCCTGTTTTATAGCAGGTGATTGCACCCCTGGTGCAGGTGATGCTGCCTGAGGCAAGAGGCTAAACTCGCCTCATGGATGTTGCACACATGGTCACATGCCATCGGCATTTAAATAGTGACATCCCTGCTTTAATCATTTAAAGAGTTAACACCTACGATCTTTCAGTGAATAAATTGGGTGGTAATGGTGAGGGGTGAGTCAAACTCTAACTTCTGGCAGAATTTGGGTTTTGGGATCGGAAACTGCAATGTTCGAGATGGACCCAAACATTGCAGTTTCAGGTCTGATCATCACTTAATATGACCATGAAGACAGAAGTCCCTAGAGATCTGTGTAATCATTCCAATCAGGACCAAGAAATGTGGATTTACAATTCCAGGATTATAGTGTGTCCTCACAATACTGTTCTCTCTGCATTAAACTGATGTAGTATTTAACCAGTAGCCGATAACAACTTTTCTCTGGGCAGAGACTAAAGTGTGAGGACACCCCTTCCCCCCTGAAGTCCAGATACAAGCCTAGAGTATAAATCCCATTTTTCACAGTCCTGCTGCTACTAAGTTATGGGCCAATAGGGTTATCTTATGACCCAAAAAATATGGTGTATGATGGGAAAACTATGGAGTGCATTGAGCATATGGGACCCTATACATATTTTCCTATATGGGAAAACCCAAAATCCCTGTTGGCAGCCAAGGGTTCAATGAAATGAATGTTATCTAGGTGAAAAAGAACCCCGAGACCCAATGTTGCAGTAAAGGATGGGTGAACGCAATTGCTCACTCATTCACAGCCTTATCTGTTGGTATATCTATGATCATTGACCTTGATATGGACCATACCGATGGTTTTCCTCGATCATAATAGGTCTTCCTCACACAAGAAGGGAAACCCAAGGACAATAATCCTTATAACCCTTATGTCGTTACCTCCTTCTGTTTGACCAGGTAACAGTCGATGAGATTCCTCTGGTCATTGACGTCCAGCTGATTTCTTTGTCTGGTGAAGATCTCTCTGATAAATGAATGTAATTCATCGGCGGTTTGTCGAACAGTTTTGTGACTTCCTGGAAGCCAACGTATCACAGATGGAAACGCGTTGTACAACTGTGGAGGGAAATAAGAAGTTGTATGTGACCGTGATGAAAGTAGATCAACATAAGAGGTTCAGTCTTGACCAAAAAATGCTCAGCTAATGAGACAGATCCCTAGATGATTGTTCCCTGCTATTGTGGGCTGGCATTTCAATTGAAGTGGTAGACTTTGGCCTTGGATCGGTGCTAGCTCTGCAGCATGCTGGGATCCAAGGTGCACATGTGGCAAACCTGCTCAAGACTACTTTGGTGGATTGTTTCTAATATTGCTGCTCAGCATGTGGGCACTGTGTTTTGGGGTCTTGTTTTTTATCGTTGGTTCCATCTCCCTACCAGTCCCTCACCAAAACATGAATAGTGATCCTCGGACATTGGAAATCTGTCGAAGCCCTTTCAAATGGTGAGAAAGGATGCTTTCTTTTGCAAGATGTGGCGGTTTTAGAAATCTGTCAAAGGGTTAGGACTGATCTGGTATTGAGAACTGGTGTCCCATAGTATTTCTATAAACTGACAGAAAGGTTTTGGCAAAGGTGCTGTTTATTTGGCTGGTGCAGTTTTCTGCACCAGCAGAAAACTGCTCCAGGCCTCAATTCATGTAGTGCTGTCCGGGAAGCAGTGGAGCAGAGCAGGGCTGGTCACTGGAAGGCTTACTTGCTGTCTTTCGATTAGGCAAAAGTATTTAATTGGGTACCTCTGGTCTGTTTTCCTGAGGTATGGCCTGCCTGAGTTGTTTGTAGATTGGCTGAAAGTTTTGTATGCAGGGGCAGAGAGTTTCCCGCTTGTGAACGGTTGGATTGGCCACTCTTTTGAGATTTTCGCCAAAGTTGTCCTCTCAGCACATTGCTATATGAGTTCGCGATTGACCCATTCCTTAGGAGGGTTGATCATGGCCCGTTGGTGGGAGTCAGGTTAGACCAGACAGCATCGGGAGTCACTCTAAGGGTGGTAGCGTATACCGATGATGTCACCGTTTTTGTGTCCTCGCAAGGCACAATGGGTGATGTCGGAGGTTGAGCGCTGCTCAGAGGCCTCTGGGTCCAAGCTCAACGGGGATAAGTATGAGAGTCTCTGACTGGGAGAGAAGGTTCCATCTTCTGGATACTCTTCTAGGGCCCCAAGACTCTGATAAAGTTCTTGGCATTGAATTTGGCCAGCATGTATCTTGTTAGAACCTCTGTGGACTCGGGTCTACAGTCTGTTCTTCCAGATGTTATGGGGGAATAGGCTTAACCTAATCAAGAGGGAGGTTGTGAATCACACGAGAAGATAAGGAGGGTTGTTTATGGTAAACCCTGTGATATTCCTAGTGAATACCTTTATCAACATTGCAGACCTCTGGAAAGAGAGGGCTCCTCCGTGGGTATACTCCTGTAGGGGATGGTTTCAGCCTTTCTTTTAGGAATGGGGGACAGGATGGCAAGTGAAGGTTCTTCGCACACCGCATGGATATCTTTCGACTTATGCTACCCTGGTTCTTAGGGCGATTTGCCGTTGGGGTCAAGAGAGTTCTTGACCCATTTCCAGAAACTTCTGTCCCTCATGGATTTCCCAAGCCAGGATCTGGGGATGAGTTTAACTCTTTTGAATTTTATCCTGATGCTCTTAAAGCTCTGGGACGTGACTTGGCGCTGCTTCCATTGAAAGCGGTGTATGAGGGACAATCTGAAGCGTAGAAGCTCTGAGGAAACGGGTTGTCCCCGGGAGGAGTGCAGTGGCCTGCTGGAGAGCACGGACCACTTCCTACTCATCGCCCCTTTAACACAGAGGTTAGAAATCGGGTGGGTGCTTCCATCAGTTGGCCTGGGTTGGTTGGTTGGTCTCTCCTATGCGGAGTGGGGCTATGGAGCATTCAGAGGCCTGGGTGGCTGGGACCTCTGTACTTTATTTCAAATCATTGCTTAGTATCAACGCAGTGTAAAACCCTCCCGGTGGATAGGAACAGTCTGGATGACCTGATGAAGTGTGTTCTCTGGAGTATGAGAGGCTGGGCATGGGGAGGACCTCTCTTCTTTGGAGGGGGTTCTCCTTTAGTGTCCCTTAGTGTGTCATGTCCCCTCCTGGGCTGATGCTGCACAGTAGATTTTTGTTTTGTGTTGTAAGTATATAGTGATGTAGGGCTTTTCAGTTGTTCAGTTTTTGTTTTGTTTTATGTTTTCTCTATGTTATGCTATAGATAGTGTATTTAATGTATATATTTATATGGTGTGGTCTGGGGTTACAGTATTCGGTTGGGAGGGGGGGGGGGGATTGATTCCTGAACTCATCTTATATCTGGACTGGTTTGCCAAAAGAAAAATAAGTTTGTCAAATTCAAGCCTATATTTTTTTTTTGCTGTGAACCCCCACTGATCTTTGCTCCATAGTGGGGACACTATAAAACATATCACAACAATAAACTTACCAGAACCATAGGGGTGCCAAGAATTCTTGCAAAATCATTTACCATGGCCATAAGTCTGTGAAGTTTACAATCGTCATAGTCAAAGCGATGGCCAAGTAATATGGACACAATGATATTTGCAACAGCTGCGTTTAGTATTGTGGTGTTGTCAAAGGGTTTTCCTGAAAAAGAGCAAAGAGTTAGTATCCTATTTAGGAAGCTCAAGCTCCCAGTAATGTGACGTAGAGAGGAACTACACAACATACAACACATTAGAAAAGTTTTCAGACTGCGTCCCAGTTCCTCAATCTATCTGCACTCAACCCCCTACAATGGATATGGGAAAGTGGAACTTTGGGCATTTTTGCAAATTTTTTTAGAAGGTGAATATTTTCATGGATTTGCTATGACACTGTTATGTGTCTTGATTTTAGATGCTTTTACACCTTGATTGTACTAAATTCAATTGATTGGGCATGATTTTGGAAAAAAACATCCTGGTCTATATAGGGTCTCAAATTTGAGACCCTTCAGTGTTCATCAGTGCATCAATACCCCTCACTTCCCTCCTAACCTTATCTTGATTGATTAATAAAATCTCTGTAAGGCCCCACTTTAAAGACTGAGTAGGCTCTATAGGGGATAGATATCAACTAACACCTTCATAGTGCTGGCAACTCCAAGCAACTTTTGATGAAGGATCATGTGTTGGGGACAGTTAGGGACAGTTATGGAGTTATATTCTATCCCACCCAAGGCCAAATTAGGATAGGCAGGATGATGTGGCTCAAATGGTTCTTGCATTCTTATACACAGAGATATAAATAACTCTCAATGGGAGCATAGTAAGTGGGTCATGTCTGGTCTCAATGTAATCCAGCAAGAACTCCTCTAAGGTCCTGGATATGATCCTATTGTGTGTACTGTTTGTCTATTCTGCCTTAAGGCAATTAAATATAAAATTTAACCAGCATTGTTCTTTTATCTCGATCTACAAACCCCCACATCCGTGTTTTGGTTATATACATGCTACTCTGTGATTGGCTTCTATCCCGATATAATCTTGTTACGGACCACCCTTCTCAAACGAGAAGCTGGTGGTGGTCTACTGTGCTGATAAGGTTCTGTTTCACTGGGGTCTTTAAACCGTTCAGGGTTGTGGGTGAGCGTTGTGTGGGAAACTGTTACTTACTGCACCTCCCAGAACCCATGTGTTCAGGGATGTCTATGAAAATGATAATTGATTGACCTTGTGTACCCCTCGGGGTCCAGAAACATCATGCATGAGGAAGAGAGAACTGCCTGTACAAATAACAGACATAAGGAGGAGATAACTGCCTGCAGAACTCAGGGACATGAGGAAGAGAGAAATGCTTGTAGAGATTATAGCAGGGGTGTAACAATCGCGGTGGCAAGGAGTCATTACACGGCGCCACCACTGACTCATACAGAGCGCGTGAGCAGAGTGTATGGTGTGTCTCTGCCTGCACTATAGAGGGAGAACTGTGAGTTCTGAGTTTATTTTTCTTTATAAAATGCTGGACAGTTAATTAGTGAGAGGAGGCTGCTGCACATTTCATGAAGAGGAGAGGCTGCTGGACGTTTCATTAATAAGGGAAGGCTGCTGGATATTTTATAAATGGGGAGGCTGCTGCATACTTCACAAATAAGTGGAGGCTGCTGAAGGGAACATTAGTAAGGGGAGGCTGCTGAATGTTAGATTAGTAAGGGGAGCTGCTAGACAGTTTATTAATAAGCAGGGCTGCTGATCGACAATATATATATAGGTATATGAGTGTGGTGCTGTGCGTATGTGTCTGTGTAGCATATATCTGTATACTGAAGTGTAATACGCAGGACAGGGTTGGTAGCGAGAGTTTAGGTGTATGGGGCCTTGATCCAAAGTTTTAACCAGGGCACACTGCACCATAATTAGGAAGAGGAAAGAACTACTTATATTGCGGGTTTTTAATGTGTATGTATTATGATTCACAATCACGCTCTTGCATTTCACGATTGCATCTTTTCATGGAATATTCTTGTAAGAGATAGCACAATGTAATTATTATGGATGGTTGCACTTTGTTTTTATTGGCCAGCGATGGTCATGTGACCTCCTCTATACTGTATATATGTATGCACACTAACTATCTCTGGAGCTGAAATGTTGCTGTACATTAAATGAATCCACTGAGGTATTTTCTCTTGACCTTCATTGGACTTTGTATATGTGGGACCTGATGCCCGGTTCTCATAAGCGATCACCCATTATTTAACTTTTTCTTTATTTTGAACAAGTGCCGCTTGAAGACTTTCTTGTCGTAATTGTAGAGATCAGATTTGAGAAGCAGAAAACATTTTGTAGATCTCAGAGACAGGAGGAGGAGAGAACTGCCTGAAGAATTTAGAGAGGAGGTGGAGGAGAGAACTGCATGTACAGCTCAGATATAGGAAGGTGAGAAATGCCTTTAGAGGTTAGAGACATGAAGAGGAGGTAACTGCTCAGATAACTAAGAAAAGGAAGAATAGAACTACTGTTAGAGCTCAGAAATAAGGAAGAGAGAACTTCATGTGGAGCTCAAAGACGTGAGGAGAGAACTGTTTTTAGAGCTCAGGCATGAGGAAGAAAGAACTGTCTGTAGTGCTCAGAGACAGAAGTGCTAAAACTCCCTGCTGAGGTAATAGCTGGCAGAGGGAGGGGGGCGTGCTGAGAGAGCAGTAGGGAGGGGAGACAGTGTAACAGCCTGTGAAGCTACATCATGGAGGGGTTCTGTTAATGCCCCAGAAACTGTATGGCTCATTAGCTGTTGATTTTAGATGGAAAGAGGTCATGGATAACACATATAAGAAGATACCACAGTACTGGGTAGCCTGGATCAATGAGTAAGTGTCATTGGTTTATCGCAATGGATTTTTGCATTTTAGCAACTTTTTTACCTTTGTAGGATATAAATGCCTGCACTAAGCTGTTTGATTCCTCTACAATCTTGTCTTCTAGGGTTCTCTTCCCCATACCGAAATCACGAAGTGTGGAGAGAGCGAAGCGTCTCATGGCTTTCCAGTTATGTCCATTAGAGAAGACGACACCTGGAGAACAGACACGATAAATACATTTTGATTGTTTTGGCTCTTATTGACCACGTGAAGTGGCATTGATTAAAAGAGTCCACAATATGCAAATCATTTTTTGTGGGTGGTAAAATGAAAGTTGTAACTTAAATCACTACTATTTGGGAAGTAGCTTCTAATGAGTCAGAACTTTATTTCAAGAAGCCTTATGACCAGTGATGGGTGGAGCATTTAAAATTCGGGTTCGGTTAAACCTGAATTTTAAAACCCTGTGTCCCCACCAATAAAAACCCACAGTCGTTGACGGCACCGATCATAGGTGTTAACCGCTTAAATGGCGCTGGCAAAGTCGCCAGCAATATATAAATTATTTTTGACAAGTGCGTTGGCAATGACATGTCGCCACTTTTTTGGGGAGGATCATCGCTCCTAATAACTTCATTGTGTTAATTCCCATTTAGAGGTAATCTTGGGAGTTTAAGCTGGATGCCGTCCCAAACTTCTAATGAAGTATGGGGTGAGGTTCAGTGGACCCGATCCCATAAAGTTTAGTTAGGGTCAGCTCATCACTACTGTCCAGCGGCTGCGTGATCTCGGCTCCAAAGCAGGAGCTACTGCGCATGCGCAGAACTCCGGCTTCGCGGATGAGTTATGCAGCTCCTTGTAGCCGCTCTCTGAAGTGTCTGGGTAGGAGGATCAAAAAGGCTACCGGGGTGTGGAGTAGCCACGCCATGTAGCCTCAGCTCCAGCAACTCCATGCCCAAGTAGCCTCTTTAGAAAATTTGCATATTGCCCTGATTCAAGATTAGAAAAGATAGAGGTGAGTAAAGAATTAGCCCTAAAAAGGGCTATCCTTACATACGTTAGATACACCTTAATAGGTAGATCCGTAGTGGTAGGTTTCCTTTAACCCCTTAAGGACGGAGGGTTTTTCGGCTCATTTCTCGCTCTCCAACTTCAAAAATCCATAACTTTTTCATTTTTACGTGTACAGACCTGTGTGAGGGCTTATTTTGTACGTAACAAATTTTACTTTCCCATAATGCTATTTATTTTAACATGCCGTGTACTGCGAAGCTGAAAAAAAATTCCAAATGTGGAAAAATTGAAAAAAAAACGCACGTGCCGTTCTTGTGGGCTCAGTTTTTACGACTTTCACTCTTCGCTCCAAATAACACGCCTACTTTATTCTTTGGTTCGGTGCGATCGTGGTGATACCAAATTTATATAGGTTTTATTGTGTTTTAATACATTTTCAAAAATTCTGACGCTAATAACTTTTTCATACTTTGGTGCACGGAGATGTGTGAGGGGTCATTTTTTGCGAAATGAGGCGACGTTTTCATTGCTACCATTTTGAGGTCTGTGCGACATTTTGATCATTTTTTATTTCATTTTTTATGTTATGTAAAAAGGTGTAAAAGTCGCATTTCGGACATTTGGGCGCCATTTCCTGTCTCGGAGGTCACCGCCGCCCGTAACCGTTTTTATATTTTGATAGATTGGGCATTTTGGGACGCGGCGATACCTAATATGTTTGTGATTTTTACTGTTTATTATGTTTTATATCAGTTCTAGGGAAAGGGGGGTGATTTGAATTTTTAATATTTTATTAATTTTTTTTCTTTTTTAAACTTTTTTTTTTCTTTTTTTTTTCACTATTTTTTAGACCATCTTGGGTACATTAACTCTAGATGGTCAGATCGCTGCTACCATATACTGCAATACTTCTGTATTGCAATATATGGCATTTTTGCAGCACATTCGTTACAATGAGCCACTGGCTCATTGTAACGAATCTGCAGATGCCAGATAGTCTCGGGTCAAACGAAGACCCGAGGCTACCATGACAACCGATCGCCGCCCCCCGATGACGTTCGGGGGCGCGGCGATCGAAAAAAAAGATGGCGCCGCCCGCGCGCCGCCGTCTTTTAAATGCCGCCGGCGACTTTGCCGGCGGCAACGAGGGGGTTAATAGCCGCGATCGGTGCAAGCACCGACCACGGTTATTAGCGGTGGGGGTTTTGTGCAATATGCAAAAACCCCCACCTCTGTATGAAGAGGACTCAGCCCTTGAGCCCTCTTCATACATCCCTTATACCTCTGCGCCGTAGAGCTACGGCGCAGAGCGTTAAGGGGTTAAACTCCTTGTCGATTAAATCTATGATCAGAGTCGAGCACAAAGCAGCCAAAATAGGACAATTGTCCTAACATTTCATAATGGTGTTTGGTATTGTTGAATTTGTAAATGTATGCTGGGGAATCTGCTGGGAATATCTTATCCTTAGGAGACCCCTGGAAGAAGATATAGCATAATTAGGAAATATGTCCCCAAGCCCACACCTTGGTACAAGTGTAGCCACGCTCTTCTGATGTGATAAGGGATTAGGTAGAGATTCCAAAAGAGCATGCCAGCATCTATTGTATATCAGTCATCCTGAGACTCCAATTACCACCTTGAAGGCTGCCCAAAATAATTCCTAGGTGAAGTCTCACAGTGTGGAGATTTTCTACTATTCATTAATAAGGCTATTCATTTTATCGTTTTTATTTTCGTAACAGTTTTTTGTATGTATATTGTTTTGTTACTTTTTTATCTCACGATTGTATGCTTTTTATGTATGCACTGCACTTTTGTAAATTAGATTTTAAAACTTAATTGGGCCTTGTATCTTTATTTCTGCTAGTTTGTTTCATTTTGTTGTTTTTGCGACTTTTCACTGCGACTTTTGCTGCTGTTTCTCCAGTACATCTTTGTCTGCACCTTGTGCCTTATGTAGCTTTATTTTCCAGATGTTCTGTGTGACTTCTCACTTGTGTATCACTTTTTTTGCTTATTTTTACAACTTTTAAGGCATTAATCTGCACCTGGTCCAGGGCGGGTGCAAAGGAAAGATTTTTTTTCTTATCCTTTAACTGCTTAAAATTTTGCACATAAACTTTTTGGCCATTGAAAGTTTGGGCTGTATTTTTTTTTTAAATTCATGCATTTTTGCATTTCCATTTTATTGAAATGTATTGCGTTTTTAAACACATCGGAACAGTTGAGAAGAGCAGATTGCCTCATTACATTGCTTTGAACATGGCGATCGCAAAACGCATGCGTTAACACAATGGCAACACATATGTTAGTGTTGTCTTAACAAACACGTTTGTTACTGCTACCTCAGCGTGCACGATAATGTCTTGTTAACACATGTATTTTGTAAATGAGTCATTGCATGTTGTCACCGTTTTGTCTATGTATTGCTTCTGTTTTGTCTCCACGTCCACGAAAAAAACTTAAGGTTAACCATTTGTTTAACATCAGTGAGGAGTCTTACCATATCCTTTGGTTACATCAATAAATGCCGGCACGTTTGGTCTGTCGGAGAACTCATCCGCATGGTTGACCAGAGCTTCTTTCACTACATCATAGCCACACAGGACGACCATCTTCTGCGCTCCTATCCTTACACTGAACACGGGGCCATACGTCTTAGCAAGCTACAAAACACAAGTCATTATAGGAAGATAAGCTTCCCGTTACATGTTATGTCATAACCAAACTTTTCCCTGCTCCCACCTTTGTGCTCCTGTACAGCTCCTCCCTCACCCAATGATGTCAGCTCACCAGGCTGTGACCTCTGTACAGGAGCACAAAGGTGGGGGCTGAGAGCTGAGGAGTGAGCATGAGTAAAATGCATCAAAACCAAACCCAACCTCTAGGACTACATAGAGGATACTGTAAGAGTGCATGGTAAGTTATAACAAACAATTATATTGTAATACAAATGCTTAAAGAAAGTAGAAAGGCAGATGTGCAATACAGGCTTTTCCAACCTGTTTTTAGTGAACATGAGGTCCCTGGTGACAGGTTCCCTTTATAAATCCATAACTTTTTATTTTGTCATGTACAGGGCCGTATGATGTTTGTATTCTGCGTAACAAATTGTACTTCCTAGTGATGGTATTTAATATTCCATATACTGGAAAGCAGAAAAATAATCCCACATGCCCTGAAATTAACAAAAAAATTTTCTCGTGGGCTACGCTTTTACAGATTTCAATATGCTCTCCGAATAACACACAATTATTCCTTGAGTCGGTACAATCCTATGGAGATCAAATCTACCGTATATACATATACATTTTTTGCTGGTTGCAAAGTGGTGAACAAGTGGCAATTTGGAGAGTTGGCTGCTATTTTCCATTACAGGGAACAAAACAGAGGCGTAACTACAGTGGTAGCAGCCAAAGCAACTGCTATGGGGCCCACAGTGTCAGGGGGCCTCGCCATCCAACCTGGCACGCTAAAGAGTGGAGGATGTGCATCATTATATCCAAAATATCATAATATGTATATAACATATATGTGATGTATATATGCTGCATCTGTGTATATGCTATATGTGTTTATGGTGTATGGTGTCTGTATATACTGTATGTGTGTATGCTCTATATAAGTGTGCATGAGTGTATAAATGTGTGATTGTAACTCGCATGTGTCAGTATACAAATATGCATAATTTTTAAGTGGGAAGAGGGCCCCATACCGAAACCTGCTATGGGGCCCAGCCACTCCTAGTTACACCACTGGAACAAAAAACTTTATATTTTGATAGATCAGGACTTTTGGGATATATTGATACCTAACATGTTTATTATTTTTTTGCTTAGTTATTTTTATACCAGTTCTGGTGAAAGGGTGTGAACTAGAAGGTATTTAAGAATTTTTGTAAAAAAATTTTAAATTTAATTTTTTTAAGTTTTTCACCATCCCCTGCCAGCTTTGCTATGTATCTGCAAGAATTGTTACAGATCAGCATAAATGCCAGGTCCTGGAGTCTTAAATAAACCTCAGGCTGTCATGGTTGACTTTCTAATCCATCTATTGATGACATTAGAAATTAACTGGAAGGAAAATCGATGGGAATTTTGGACCCCCATCTTCCAGTGTTTGGATCCCTCTGCAGATAAGGGACGGAATTGTCACAATATATACAATTTGTAAGGAAAGTGTTAAAAATGTATCAGCAGGGTGACAGAGCACCCCTGCTCGTACAAAAAATGCGCCAGGGATATGCACTCCCCACATATAACGCTTATAGATCAACCAACTAGAGGAAAACGGGGGACCAAATAAGGACTAAAATGCCATAAAAGGTAATGAAAAAAGTGCACACCTTTATTTAATTACATTGTGTATAATAAAACCATATATCTAAAAACAACAGGAAACATGGCTGCAGGAGACAGAAGTTCATATAGACCAGGAGCCAGAGGTACAGACAATGAATATTACAGAATAAAGGGCATCCTAATGGCAAAATTCAATAATTGCATGATAGCAATATATATGCCCAAAAGGTTAGCAATGGTGAAATGTTAATAGCATATGCATCATAGGTGAGCTAATCACAACAATTCAGTAAATGCATAATAGCAGTTTGTGTGCCCAAACAGTTAACAATAGTAGGATGTCATTATCCCTATGCATTAGGCACTGCTGTAGATACCAAAACTGTACTCATAGTTACCTGGTCGCTAAAACTACCCCAACGCGCGTTTCAACCCGCCGGTCTTTCTCAAGGGGTTTTATTATACACAATGTAATTAAATAAAGGTGTGCACTTTTTTCATTACCTTTTATGGCATTTTAGTCCTTATTTGGTCCCCCGTTTTCCTCTAGTTGGTTGACAGATAAGGGACGGAGTCTGTGGCGAGTCACTCATAAAATTTATTGTTTTATTTATTTTTATAGATTGTAAAAAGTAAATAAATCTCATAGAACTTGAGATCTTACCTCTTGAAATGATAAGTAGGGCCTTTCAACATTCAAGTCGAGAATATTTCCGATGATTGGTAATGGCCTTGGACCAGGAGGATAATTCGGATGCTCCTTCTGATTGGATAAAACTTTGGCCAAAAAGATGCAGATTAGGATAGACAGAAGAACGGTGACGGGATCGAGGGGCAACATTTCTGCAGAAGAACCTGTGATGGAGACATTAGAGTCTTGCGTTACCATCTGTGATTGCGAAAAGAAATCGAGTCACTGAAAATCTGATCCTATAAAGTGAATGGGAGCTGAGATGCAGTAACCCGGTGTGACAGGCCAGAGTATACCCCCACACTATACCTGGTTATAAAGTAGCCTGAACTACGGTAATCGTTTCTTCCCAAGGCCATTTTGTACCCCCAACATTATGATATACTCAACAATTACTTAATTTTTCCATATTTATTGAGAACTCAGCTCTCATAAGTTGAGTGAGAAACTGAAGTGACTGAAATCTTATAAATCCATTCACATAACATCACTGTCCGGCTTCATTCCCTCATATTTTCTGATACAGTTTTGAGTCAGGTTTGAGGACACGTAATGGAGATGCTGCTCCTCCACTTATTTTTATTCAACTTCTAGTTTGGACATCAAAAACTGCACCTGAAAGCCTGAATGTGTGGGAAAAGTGGGCACTAGCGGATAAAACGTACAACTGTATTCCATCAGGACATACACACGTGTTGTACTGTAATACGTTCATTTCTTCAATTGAACACTGTTAACCCCTTAGCACTTTGCGCCATACATGTACAGCGCATGGCTGCAAACAATGTATGAAGAGGGCTCACAGAGTGATCCCTCGACATACAGAAGTGGGGTTTGCTGCATATTGCAGCAAACACCCACCATTAATGCACACAGTCAGAGATAGCCTCCACTGGCGACATTTAAAAGACTGTGGCGTCTGGTGCCGCCATCTTTGTTGAGATCGCCTCTCCTCGTGGTGTCGGGCGATCGGTTGCCATGACTGATTCGGGTCTTTACATGGCTTCTGCAGATTTGTTACAAAGTACTATGTAAAAACGCCATATGCTGCAATATAGTATAAATAACAGTAGTAATAACTATGTAAATGTAAACCTTTGAATGTAGTTACATTCGTTACAGCGCATTCACATAGCGCTTACGTAAATGCAATTTCAAGCGTAACTTGTAAACGCAATGGGAATGCAAGATTCGAACAAAGATCGCGTTTACTTTGCTTTTACGTAAACGCAGTTGAAATCATAATGTATAAGCAGTCTAACATCGCGCTCACATAGCATTTCCGTAAATTATGTGTAAACATCAATCACATGCAAATTTCATTTACATAAACACGATTCACGTCAGCGCGATGTTAACACTAAGTAAATGAAACCTAAACGTATTGTGGAACATAGTGTAACATTGCACTCAAATAGCGTTTACGTAAATTTGTTGAAAAACCTCACGTTCACGTAAACGCTGTGTAAACAACACGTTCACATTGTATTGACGGAAACACTGTTGACATGAACGTGTTGTTAACACTGTGCTCATCAAATGTGTCAATGCATCCTAATATCGTGTTCAATTAGCATTCTTTCATGCTCCAGGGGGTGTGAAAGAACCAAAGTCCTCCATGGGGCTCTGGTGACACCCCTCAGAGCACTTGAACTTCATTTACATAACTATTCATGTTACTTTTTTAACCAAACTACAGGCAAGATTTCGGCAGTCAGCGGAATGGGGGATGAGACGTCTCCCTACAGTAGCTTCCATCATTATCATACAGAAGCTAATGAATGTTTACAGATTTCCTATAACATTGAAAGTTACATTAGTTATAATTAGTATAATTAGTAGAGTTGCTTACCGTTAGGGTGGAGGACTCAGGTGGAGGACTCTTCTCTCTTCTATACTGTTGAATCTACCATCACAGAGACTTATATACTGAAAAATGTCTCAACCCTATATGGGCCTCACCTCTTAGTATTTGACTCCCGTGGAGCTATACATCACAAGGCTCCTCCTCCCAACCGCCCACCAGATGCATATACAGAGGAATATTCTGAATATTTAGTGCGTCCAGTATGTTTACAATGTCATAAAAGCATTAAAGAACTCACTTTACCTTTCGTCAGGTAAATGGGTTTTATCTCTCACAAAGAAAACTCAGCTCACCTCTCCTATCGGGACGGGACAATGTTTACCTTCACGAGATGGATAACTTATAGAATTACTGCGCTTAGGATGTGCTAAGTCACTGGGCTCATGTACACTGTAAATCTCTTATAGTGTTTGTAAGAGAAACCTCCTCACACATTACATTTACAGCAATCTTGTCATAAAAATGTGCACCATAACCTGCACCTGAATAGGCAACACAATGGGGCACATTTACTGCGGAACGCATTTCCGTCGGGTTTCCCGTATTTTTCCGTTTTGCGCCGCATTTAACTGGGGTTTTTGGCGCACGCGATCGGATTTTGGCTTTAGGGGGGGGGTGCGGGCCGTTGGATGACCCGTCAGATTCGGACTACGCGCAGGATTTAATATCTCAAATTGTGTCACAAGACGTGCACTTACAAGCACCAGGAAGAAGAATGTGAACTCCAGCAGACCTCAGCGGGGAAGCGACACATGCAGGATATTGGACGCAGGATCTTAGTGAATTGCGCCGGACTTCAACTTCATCGGACCGTCTGGATCGTGACAGGACTGGTTAAGTAAATGTGCCCCAATGTGAGGAAAGCAATGTCCCATGCCGGCCCACTGTGCTTCCCAACATCACCCCCTTCCCGCCCAAACAGCTGAGAGGGTGCGAAGTTACAATTTCTGGCCTGTGGCGCACTGACTTTAAATGACTTTAAACACAATGGGGCAAATTTACTTCCCGGTCCTGTAGCGATCCCCGATTAGGACAGTCCGGCGCGATTCATGAAGATGGTGCGCCCAAGTTCCTGCATCCATTGCGAATCTGTCGGATTTCTGTAGCATGCAAGCTACGGCGCTAAAAATCCGCCAAAATCCAATCGTGTGTGACACAATCCCCGGCGTGATGCAGCTCAAAATGGAAATTGCCAGGAAACCTGACAAAAATGTGCTCCGCGGACCCTTAGTAAATTAGCCCCATAGGGGCAGATTTATCAATCTGTCTGAAAGTCAGAATATTTCTAGTTGCCCATGGCAACCAATCACAGCTCAGCTTTCATTTTACCAGTGCTCATGAATATTTTAAAGGGGAGCTGTGATTGGTTGCCACAGGCAGCTAGGAATATTCTGAGTTTCAGACACCTTGATAAATCTGCCCCAATGATTCCTTGTGGTACAAGTAACAGGGAAGAATTGATGATAGTAATGAATTACTATTGTTTATGCATTTACTATGTAACTGGTGTGACTGATGCCATTGTAAATATGAAGAAATGATTTGTGTGTGATGTCTGTTTCTTTTGCTAATTGGTCCACATGTGTTTTTAATGGAGTCATCAACAGAGTGTAACCTGCCATGACTAAGGGTTCTTCCCGAAACACGTAGGCTGATTTTGTCTAGACTATTTAAACCTGATGAATTAAATAAAAATGGAAATTTTAAATAGATTTTAAAAATTAAGTTGAAGGAATGAGGTTTTCTTGTGAAACAACTACAGTTATGTGACATGCCCTTGGCAGCCAGCTACATCTTTGCCCAAGGATTGCCACCAATACTGGTGGGATAGTAATTCTAGAGTCTTACATATCCCAGGATGCTCAGACAATACAGTCATGTCCCCAAAAAAGGTTTGTCTTCCTTCTAATCATAAGATTCAAACGATTGCAAAGAGCAGTATCCATCTGGCAGGGGTTTAACTTTTTAACCCTGATGACCCTTACCATTTTTGTGTTTTCATTTTCTACTCCCCGCCCTCAAAAGCCAGAACTTATTTTTTTATTCAATTATTTTCTATATTTTTATTGATATAAATATGGTGGAAAACCAGATATTCAGACATTGGTTGTAACATCTGTGCCCGTTCTGGTTTCTGCGTAATCTTCTGCCCATTAAGTACTGCAGAAGTGTCACGGCTGCACCCGCAATCCTCTGTACGGATTGAGGGTTTACCCATGCCTGCTGCCATGGTTCCCGCTCCCCCAGCCCTCACTTACCTCTCCTGGCTCCCAGCGTGTAGGCCGCATGCTTCTTCCCTGCAGTCATGCACTCCCGCCACTAGGGGGGGCGCACGCGGACTTCTCCCAGCATTAAAGGGCCAGCATCCTCCTTATTGGCTCTGGCATTCCTGGCTCGGCTATATAGCCTGGTGACTCCCAGCATCCCCTGCCGGATCTTCAGGTCATTATACTGGAGAGAAAGCTTTCCTGAGCGTTTGCAGACGCCTCTGTGTTTCAGTGTTCCTATGGTGATTCCCGTGTTCCGTGTTATTCCTGTGTTCTGTGGTGTTCCGTGGTGTTTCTGTTGTCCTGTGCGGTCCTGGTGTCCTGTGGCGGTCCTGCCAGCCATCCGAGGTCCTGTCTGCCATCCGAGGTCCTGCCTGCCATCCCAAGGTCCTGCCTGCCATTCCAAGGTCCTGCCTGCCATCCCGAGGTCCTGCCTGCCTTCCAGTGGTCCTGCCTGCCTTCCCGTGGTCCTGCCTTCCTGTGGTCCCCGTGTCCCTACCTTGGCTGCCACCGCGGGCCTAGTCGCACCCGCGGAGCGACCTGGTGACTCCCCGCCGCAGCAAGACCATCCCGCTTTGCAGTGGGCTCTGGTGAAGACCAGGAGTCCACTTAGGCTCCGCTCCTGGGTTGCGGCTAAGGTTGTTATCCCCCGCGGTGGTCCAGGGAGTCCACTGTCTATTCCGCTGAGATTGAGACTGACAAGAAGATGCGCTGTAATTTTGTACTTAGTTTGCATTCTGTCCTGCACTAGTCTGAACACTGCCCTATTTCACTCTTGGATATCTTAATTTATTTCCAACATGCCCATCTGTCTACTGCTGACTTTATTCTGAGCTGTAGACAGTTAAAATAACTGTGATGGACGCCTCCTCCTCTCACATTTATTCACAGCTTGTCTGGTTACTATGGAAGTCAGGGAGCAGGACTCTGGGCCGTAAATCTGATATATTATAAAGTGATTATCACTTCACTACCCAGTGCTTGCTTTTAGTCTTTTTTGAAGCTTGCTAGCATTTTCTGATCTATTTGTCTCTTGCTTATGTACCGCATTGTCCTTTTGGTTTTGACCCATATTTGTAGTACTACACTTATGTGTTTGTTTTTTATCCTGTTTTTATCTTTTTGTTGTTTTAACTTTGGCGCAGAAAGGGAATGTTGACCAGTTGACACCTACTGCTAAAAGAAGTTTTGGAAATTAGGTAGGGACAGTTGGAGGAGTCTAGCTTTAGACCTCACAGTCCAAGTTCCTTCTAAGGTTCCCAAAATTCAACCATAAGTTTGTATTCTAAACTAGGTCTTACTACAAGTCCAAAAACAATGTGGAGCAACCTCCTTAATTTTTTTGCCACACGGCTGTTTCCATCTGGCCAGGCTCACTTTTTAGGAGGTCATGACCTCTTTATTGGACGAGTCAGAAAGTGACATAAAATTTGTTAGAAGACGTTTTTGACTGTTTTTTTAATGCAAATCCGCCGCAGATAACTAATGAGTTTCCCCCCCCCCCCCCCATTGTCTATAAATACAATTATAATTACAATTAATTCTATAAATTAAATGCTACCCTTATTCTTTTAGCAAAAGATTCATGGGACAGTACAGTATTTTTTATAAACAGTAACAATAATTTAAGTCCCAGTCCCCAATGGGGCTCACAATCTAAGAAACCTACCAGTATGTTTTTGGAGTGTGGGAAGAAAGTGGAGGACCCGGAGGAAAACCATGCAAACACAGAGAGCACATACAAACTCTTTTCAGATGTTGACCTGGATGGGACTTGAACCCAGGACCCCAGAACCCCAGTTACTATCCAAATATAACATTATAAAATAAATAATATTAGAAATAAAATAAAAAGCAGACAAAATACAATAAATATAATTTTTAAAAAACTAAATACTAATATAATAATCTTATTATGTATAATATCTCCACATTGCGGAATATTTTGTGAAATTATTTTTATAAAGTCTCTTACACTGAACACTACAAGAACTCGCTTCACCTCATGTTCCAGTTAAACTTACAAAGAAAACTCGTCTCACCTCTGCTATCAGGATGACACAATATTCACCGGCAGTGAAGAACTCGCCTCACCCATTGCTGCATTCATAGCTGTTCTTTCTAAGATTTCTGCAATTATTATTTAGGTATTTAGGTATTTAGAGCTTTTGTGTCCTCCCCCGCTGTTAAGCAGAACAGTGATTTGGCGGCTCACTGGTTACCACTGATGGAAAATGGAAGAAATTGCTAACAAATTTACTGCTGAAAAGTTACCAACGCTCCGCTGAATCCAAGATTGCAGAGTCCTAACATACTCTGGTATCAATATCAGCACAAACACCACCACCCCTGTGCCAAGAGCTTCATGGCCAACCAGCTACATGCAAGCAAAATGCAAAACGTCAGATGGAGAGGGGTAAAGAGGAATGACAGGCATTGTATAAAGCTGTGTAAAGCATAATGTCAGGTGTTGGATGGAGGAGTATAAAGCACAATGCCTGGTGTTGGATGGAGGAGTATAAAGCACAATGCCTGGTGTTGGATGGAGGAGTATAAAGCACAATGCCTGGTGTTGGATGGAGGAGTATAAAGCACAATGCCCGGTGTTGGATGGAGGAGTCTAAGGCATAATGCCTGGTGTTGGATGGAGGAGTATAAAGCACAATGCCTGGTGTTGGATGGAGGAGTATAAAGCACAATGCCTGGTGTTGGATGGAGGAGTATAAAGCACAATGCCCGGTGTTGGATAGAGGAGTATAAAGCACAATGCCCGGTGTTGGATGGAGGAGTCTTAGGCACAATGCCTGGTGTTGGATGGAGGAGTATAAAGCACAATGCCTGGTGTTGGATGGAGGAGTCTTAGGCACAATGCCTGGTGTTGGATGGAGGAGTATAAAGCTCAATGCCTGGTGTTGGATGGAGGAGTATAATGCACAATGCCTGGTGTTGGATAGAGGAGTATAAAGCACAATGCCCGGTGTTGGATGGAGGAGTCTTAGGCACAATGCCTGGTGTTGGATGGAGGAGTATAAAGCACAATGCCTGGTGTTGGATGGAGGAGTCTTAGGCACAATGCCTGGTGTTGGATGGAGGAGTATAAAGCTCAATGCCTGGTGTTGGATGGAGGAGTATAATGCACAATGCCTGGTGTTGGATGGAGAAGTATAAAGCACAATACCCTGTCTTGGATGGAGGAGTCTTAGGCACAATGCCTGGTGTTGGATGGAGGAGTATAAAGCACAATGCCTGGTGTTGGATGGAGGAGTATAAAGCACAATGCCTGGTGTTGGATGGAGGAGTATAAAGCACAATGCCCGGTGTTGGATGGAGGAGTATAAAGCACAATGCCTGGTGTTGGATGGAGGAGTATAAAGCACAATGCCCGGTGTTGGATGGAGGAGTCTTAGGCACAATGCCTGGTGTTGGATGGAGGAGTATAAAGCACAATGCCTGGTGTTGGATGGAGGAGTCATAGGCACATTGCCTGGTGTTGAATGGAGGAGTATAAAGCACAATGCCCGGTGTTGGATGGAGGAATCTTAGTCACAATGCCTGGTGTTGGATGGAGAAGTATAAAGCACAATGCCTGGTGTTGGATGGAGGAGTCATAGGCACAATGCCTGGTGTTGAATGGAGGAGTATAAAGCACAATGCCCGGTGTTGGATGGAGGAGTCTTAGGCATAATGCCTGGTGTTGGATGGAGGAGTATAAAGCACAATGCCTGGTGTTGGATGGAGGAGTATAAAGCACAATGCCTGGTGTTGGATGGAGGAGTATAAAGCACAATGCCCGGTGTTGGATGGAGGAGTATAAAGCACAATGCCTGGTGTTGGATAGAGGAGTATAAAGCACAATGCCCGGTGTTGGATGGAGGAGTCTTAGGCACAATGCCTGGTGTTGGATGGAGGAGTATAAAGCACAATGCCTGGTGTTGGATGGAGGAGTCTTAGGCACAATGCCTGGTGTTGGATGGAGGAGTATAAAGCTCAATGCCTGGTGTTGGATGGAGGAGTATAATGCACAATGCCTGGTGTTGGATGGAGAAGTATAAAGCACAATACCCTGTCTTGAATGGAGGAGTCTTAGGCACAATGCCTGGTGTTGGATGGAGGAGTATAAAGCACAATGCCTGGTGTTGGATGGAGGAGTATAAAGCACAATGCCTGGTGTTGGATGGAGGAGTATAAAGCACAATGCCCGGTGTTGGATGGAGGAGTATAAAGCACAATGCCTGGTGTTGGATAGAGGAGTATAAAGCACAATGCCCGGTGTTGGATGGAGGAGTCTTAGGCACAATGCCTGGTGTTGGATGGAGGAGTATAAAGCACAATGCCTGGTGTTGGATGGAGGAGTCATAGGCACAATGCCTGGTGTTGAATGGAGGAGTATAAAGCACAATGCCCGGTGTTGGATGGAGGAATCTTAGGCACAATGCCTGGTGTTGGATGGAGAAGTATAAAGCACAATGCCTGGTGTTGGATGGAGGAGTCATAGGCACAATGCCTGGTGTTGAATGGAGGAGTATAAAGCACAATGCCCGGTGTTGGATGGAGGAGTCTTAGGCACAATGCCCAGTGTTGGATGGAGGAGTATAAAGCACAATGCCTGGTGTTGGATGGAGGAGTCATAGGCACAATGCCTGGTGTTGGATGAAGGAGTATAAAGCACAATGCCTGGTGTTGGATGGAGGAGTCTTAGGCACAATGCCTGGTGTTGGATGGAGGAGTCTTAGGCACAATGCCTGGTGTATAATGGAGGAGTATAAAGCACAATGTCCGGTGTTGGATGGAGGAGTCATAGGCACAATGCCTGGTGTTGAATGGAGGAGTATAAAGCACAATGCCCGGTGTTGGATGGAGGAGTCTTAGGCACAATGCCTGGTGTTGGATGGAGGAGTATTAAGCACAATGCTTGGTGTTGAATGGAGGAGTATAAAGCACAATGCCCGGTGTTGGATGGAGGAGTCTTAGGCACAATGCCCAGTGTTAGATGGCAGAGTGTTATACACAATGCCCAGTGTTGAATGGAGGAGTATAATGCACAATGCCGAGTGTTGGATGGAAAAACCCCATATATCCCACAAACATATTTCCTTTATAAATTCTCTTATCTTGGCCTCCTACTAAAAATTCAAAAAAGTTACGTATAACACTGCCTGAACATATAGTGGGAAACCTCATCCTGACATCCTTAAAAGGGAGAGAAATAACGAGAACCTAACCGAATATATACATTGGGGAACATTGATCACATGCTTGTGCTTAATGCGTCATCATATGATGTTTCACCCATGCCCCGGCACTCTCCGGATGCATCAGGATGCTACGGTCCCCTGATAAATCCAAGCTGACTGCGGTGAAGGCTGAACACTGTGCAAACTCAAACTCTGGGTTCTGGTCTGCTCAACACTACTCAAGAACAGTCAGACCTAGAGAAATAATTCTTCATAAAGGATGTAAAGAGTTGGAGTTGGTGAAGGGAGTGAAGGGGAATGGTCTCCGCTGTACACGGCACATAATGCTAGAAGATAAAAGACAAATATTTGCAGTGACTGTTCCCCGGTTTCATGTTATCTCTGCCAGATATCGCTCTTTTCTATATACAGTAGGAAAAGTGAGAGTTCAGCAGGAACGCTGTAGTCACAGAGGTCAGACAAGTTTTATAGGAGGAGGACCGATTACATAATATTTATGGTGAGACAAGTTCTTCCTAGAGTGGCCTAGATAAGCATAGCCAGTCAGGTAGAAAGAAAAGCAAAGCTCTAATGTGATTGGCTCAAAGGCATCATCATGATAAAAATAAAAAAATAACAAACTGAATAATTTTATATGAGAAATTATTGGTTATATAACTTTTTCATAAGCAACCCATACATTTATCGACTTTGCTTTGTGCACTAGACTTTCAACCAACTGTTCTCACAAATTTGGATCTAGATAAATCTCCAAAACCTCTTGGTATGTGAAAAGGTAACACAGCTCCATCCATGCTTGGCGTCAGTCTTGATGATGTACCCCTGGCCTGCAGGAGCTCACCTATAGAAATCCATGGCCTCAATCATCTACACGGTTACATAGTCTTTGTGCCGATGTCAAAACCAAAGAAGGTCAGGGGAACATCTGTGACTTTTATGCACTCGGCACCTTGGCACTTGATGACCGCGCTCTGTAACTTGACGTGTTCCTTCATTTATGTAACTGAGCAAATGTGCTTCCTAAATGCTTTGAAATATAACCTATACCACTCACAGCTGATGAGTCTAGGAGGGGAAAAATTTCATGAACAGATATGCTACATTGAAGGATCTCATTGTCAGTGAGATCTTCAGAAGGAACCATGCCACTCGGAGCTATGGGTCTTAATGAAACCCCTGACCTTCCCCAGTTATATACAGTATTTACATTGTAGTATTATGCTATTATCGGTTAGTAAGGGGTGCTGCCCTGACCCTACAAGTGACTTCTGGGTCAAAGGAAGACCATGGGAAGACCACTACTGACCAAATCAAATGTTTCCATAGTGGCTGTGGATTTGTAATGTTAATAAGACAGGTAGAATCCAGCAGTACTAAAAACCTTCCTACCTTTTCTATTGGATGGATATGCACGTAAATTGGAATGTAAAAGCAATATGATTTTGGGATATTCTATCCAAGATGTCTATTTCCTGTCTATTGATGCGTAGATATATCCAATGGTTTAGACTTGTGGCATGTTAAGGGTTCAGGCTCAGATTTGCTGAACCCGAATGTTTGGTAAGGATTCGGGTACTTGAATTCAAGCATTCACCCCAAAGGTAAAACCCATGATTGGTGCTGGTACTTTTGCAGGTGTTAACACCATTTTCCCCAGGATTGTCACTCCCGAGAAATCATCGGGAAATTTTGATCCTAGAGAAAATGCTAGAGCACTGGTGGCAAATAAAAAATTAACAACTGCAATCAGTACCAGCACCAGTACTGACGGGGATGAGCCCAAATGCCGATTTTCTGGCTGAAATCCGGGTTCAGGTTTGGTGACCGGAAACTGCAATGTGTGGCACAAAATGGAACATTGCTGGTTAGGGTCCACTTATCCCTACATATTATAATCTTGTGATTATAGGTTTCATAAGATATTGGAGCCCTTAACCAAAATTCTCAATCTATGGTAATGATGGTAATGTAGTTATTCTCCAAGGAATATATTACTTTACCGCCTCTCTTAGGCAACCTAAATTGCCCTCAAAGTTTTGGACACCAACCTTTGGTCCTATAGGATGTAGCCTTGAATTATTTCTATGTGCATTCTGTTTGCAAATGAGCTGCACTGGGGAATAATGTACAGGAGGTGGAGGGAGGGTGGAGTTGCGGGAGCGTAAGGAGGAGTGAGGGGTCTCATTTGCATACAGAGTACAAATTTATATTTATTGAACCTGGTGCAAAAAGAATGAATACAAAGCTAGGTCCCATGGAAGATTAGAGCAGCGGTTTTCCTCAGCCAATGGTCAATTTGGTTAATTTGGTTTATATCTCATCTGAAACAATAGTCTCTACAGTTATAGAAAAAACAACAATATAGAAAATCTGATAAACATTTTTATCCACATAAACAAAAAGCCATCAATATTTTATTTTTATTTAATCTACATTCAATTTTCAGAAATTCTCCTTTCTAATAGTATTGAAACAATCCTATAATTTAGTATGTCCCCAGTAGATAAAAAAACCAAAATCTTTCTCATGCTCTTAGTTCTTCAGCCGAACAGCCAGTCCTGCAAATTAACGCCCCTAGCAACTAGCCATGGCCATAATTGGCCAGGGAGTGTTCTGCTAGCCAGTCACAGCCAAGGCTAGTTGCTAGGGTTGTCAACTTGCCGGATTGGCTATTTCAGCAATTCACCATTATGGTCAGACGGACGAACCCGAATGCTGTTCCTGACCATCAGGGCCCCTCATCTATAGTTATGAGACACCATTGTGCTATTTAAAGTTACATTGATCAGGTAGAAAAGATGGTGAGAACAAGTGGAATTACCATTGAATAGTGATGAGCACCACCAATACTTTAGCAAAAATTTCTGGTTTGGCACTTGGGCTCCCCCCTCACTAAACCCATCCCTATCATTGCAGTCTTTTACTTTGTATTTCTTTATCACCCAATATACACATACTCTCCATAAAAGAATTGATGAACCCCCATGTCCTAGCTGCGGGGTATGGCACAGATTTCAAAAGGTTTGGGGGAGTTTGTAGACCCCAATGCAGGTGTAAGGTCCAGTTTAGCTCCTGGTGGCACCTTGAATGTAAAATGTTGTAAAAGGTATGTAAAAAACAGGAAAAGCTCCATCCTGGCCATGGTCTCACCGGCACAACTTCTTTTACCTAAAAGTAAAAATGAATGAATTTGCGCATTGCCTTCTCTGTAAGATCAGCTCATATTTGTATCTATACCCTGGTTCCCCAATGTTACCTAAAGAGAAAGGGATGAAGGCCTCGTTCTTCTTAAAATTTCCTTCAGAGTCTAGAAAGTGTTCTGGATAAAACTCCTCTGGTCTCTCAAAGTATTCCTTGTCCATGTGTATTGAGTGCAGAATCGGGAGTATAGGCGTTCCCTAAGGGCGAGATGAGGCAAATGTTAATATGATCCGTAATATAGTGAATACAACCAGCAAGTGCCGATAGTAAAGTTTTGGATCTGTAGCCGCTTAACGGTCAAATTTTTGCCTTAGTTGAAGAACATTTGTTTATCACATTGAATGTTATTCAAAGTGTCTCAGTGATCAATGTATTTATCAGTAGAGCGCAATCTCCTGTTATACTACATTTTTATGTCTTGGTCAGTAGACATACTGTACTTAGCCTATAATAAGAGGATGAATTACTCATGTTCATATGTTGTGTCTAGTGTCAAATCCAATATTTGATTAGTCGTGAGCCCAACTCCTGACACCCTTCGGACAATCAGCCAAAAGAAAGGTTTATGAGAACAGACTCCATCAATGCATTAGATCATGACCTATAATAGGAGATACGGTAACCTGGTGCTCACCTTTGGAATAAAATATCCTCTGAATGTAACATCTTCAGAAGCCACATGTGGCACAGTAGTGGGTGCAATATCCCCAAAGCGCTGAATTTCGTGAACGACCGCATCTGTGTACGGCATTTGTTTCCGGTGCTCCATTTGCGGCTGAGCCGATCCAATCACTTTATCAATTTCATTCTGCACTTTTTCTGTTGGGATAGAGATAATTATATTTTATTATTTTGCAAAAAGTTTTTACTAGTTTTCCAGAACAGCTTCACCCTTGTCCTAAGGCCACGTCTGGTACTGCAGCACAGTAACATGATAACCATTCAAAGCAATAGACAACCGTTTCATGCAATGGTGGCACTTTCTTGGAACAATTTTTGAAGCAAAATTAGATCCACAAAAAGCAAGTCTACCAACTTCTAAACAGCTTCGTGAATGTGGTTTGACATGTCTGATGCTCATTTGTTCTTCTTACGGTGCACCAAATACTAAAATCACAGGTAAAATCGGGTGCCAAAAACGAGCAACTAACGCAAAAAAAATGAATGCATGGTGTTGTGTAAAATCTAATTCTAACTCATCAGTGGGGACACTGCATCAGCACAGTGTAGGTAACAGCTTTGACTAAGTGAAAGACGAGCAATGTAGGTCAGGGAAGAAACTAAACTCCTTTAGTTGCAGGTCACATACATTCATGGGGGGAGATTTTTCAGCGCCTCAACACCAGTTACAGCATAGAAGCACTGCAAGAAATTGCAATTATATTTGTGGCTATGACACTTCCACGCCATGTGGCCGTGGAGGGGCGCAGCTGCTTGCGAAATGGGCAGGCACGGGGCATTTCTGCCCTGTGCCTCCATACTTTCTAAAAACCTGAGAACTTTCAGCCCCCAACAGGTCCAGCGTGATGGGGGTAGACATGGCCTCTATCATGCACACAAGCGTCGTCGTATGATACATGGTCCATAAAGGGTTTATTTTCTTCGCTGACCTAAATCTTGTGTAGTATAACATTGTCTAATCTATATCCGCACCTCCTGTTAGTTGACTTAGTCCATGCCAGAATAAATTGCCCAAAAAATGGGTACCTTTGAATAATGTGACGCAAGGTTTTTTAGTCACAAATAAAGTTAAATACTATGACCTTAAAATAATTATGACCTAACATGTCTTACTTTGGATTTCTGGGTATTTTATCATTAGCAGGAGACTCCATCTCAGTGTGGTTGATGTGGTCTCCATTCCCGCACCAAAGAGATCCCCCACCAGCACAGTCAGGTTCTCATCGCTGAAATACTGAGTGGATTCTGTCTTTCCCTATGAAAAATATAGCAAATATATATATAATATGATGACCCACACCAATCACAAAAACGTGGAACCCATTCAACCCAATGGGCAACCCACAGCTCTATTCAGTGTCTTTTATCCAAAAGAACTGAATGTTCAACTTTACCCCCGTTCCAGCAGACCATTCCCTCCAATAATACTGTTATCCCCCTTCCTTGAGGTGCTTATTACTCATATAATACACTGCAATGCACCTTCAGCAGGGTGTAATAGGGATTGTTAAGTGGCAGGTTTGGGAGTTTTTGAGAACCTCCCCAGCTGTAATGGCAACTGATTACTGCCCCCCAATATTTTTTGTAGAAGGGGTGTCATGATCAACTGTAACACTTCACAAGTTGTAACTGCGACCACTGGCTGTTATTGGCGGGTGTCTACTTCATTATTATTGGTGAGAACATCCTTTCTGGTTCATTGAGTTCCGCAGAACCTTGAACAAAAGTTTGGTTTGGGTAACCAGACCCAAAGTGATGGCAGGTGTTATCCCTTTAAATGGGACCACAATTAAAGCTATGGGCCCGCTCATGGCTATTGAACACTCTATCTACCCTGTGAATGCTGTTGGCAAAGCCACCTGTGGCATTTAAATGTAGACGCTCAAACACACGGCCATTTTCCTTAGGATCATTGCACCTGGTGACATCATCAGAAAGCAACAATATTAGGGAAAATGGTGGTGAGCACATAGGTTAAGCCAAATAACGCCCGGAATATCGGTGTCAACAACAATTGTGGGTGTTATCAGCCGGAGTGAGCCTGAACTTCTGGCCGAAGTCTGGGTTCGGGAAACCAAACCTGAAATGTTCCCTTTGGACCTGAACATTGAGGTTTAAGTCTGCCCAACCCTCATCCTTATATATTAGACATCACCCGAATAAGGAGAGGGGTCACCCCATTACAATATTTATCATACTGTACCTCTTGTTGCTTGGCTAAGAAGGTATCAACCAAGTTCCTCTGGTCATTAACATCCAGTTCTTTCCTAAATTTTGTAAATGTCGCTCTAATAAAACCTTGAAACTCTCGAAGGTTTTCAAAAATTGTTCTGTGAGGACCCGGCAGCTGGTCCATGAGGGATGGAAAACTGTTGTATAACTAAGTAAAAAAAGGGAAAAAAAAACTATAAACTGGTAAAATATAAGTAAAGGACATAAATATGTTTTTCAAATATTATATACCGTAATACAAGGAAATATGTAAAATGTAACGGCAGTCCCTGGGTTATGTACAAGATTCTGTAGATTTGTTTTTAAGTTGAATTTGTATGTAAGTCGGAACTGTATATTTTATAATTGGGATCCCAGCCAAATTTTTTTGGTCTCTGTGACAATAGGATTGTCATAAGAACCAGGATTAACAATAAATCTTCATTACAGACACCTCTGATAACTGTTACAGCTGATTAGTGTACTACAGTAAATTACCAACATCCAGAGGTCCGTTTGTAACTAAGGGTCGTCTGTAAGTCGGGTGTTCTTAAGTAGGGGACCGTCTGTATTTTGGTTGATATATCATGTCTTATAGGCCAGTACAATGTAAGACAAAGTTGCAATTTCTGGCACATTCCTCGGAATTTATGACTCTATAACAGGGATTAAACAAGATATGTTTCTGCATCTGTGTAGCTACAGCATTCTCAGCACTCACAATGCATGAAACAAATGGTAGATTTCCTTTAAATCATTATAAAGACTAGACCAGTGATGGCGAACCTTTTGGAGACAGAGTGCCCAAGCTACAACCAAAAGCCACTTGTTTGTCGCAAAGTGTCAACATGACAATTTAGACAGTAACTTATTGATCCCTGCTGTATGACAGGTTTTAATTGTGTTGGTGTCCTGAGTTCACCAATACAATAGAAAGATGGAGAAATTTGGATTGTAGCTTCCCTCCAGGGTTCCCTGAAATGGAAGAATCAGGGGACCCAGAGCAGGAGCTCCAATGACAATCCATCTCTATCCACACCTTTTCACTCCTCCTGTAGTCCTGGCAGCCGAGGATGTTGCTTTAAAATAGTCCTTGAGTCCTATCTGGCAAACTCTGTGTTGGGGTGAAGGCCTGAGTGCCCACAGGAAGGGCTCAGAGTGCCACCTGTGCCATAGGTTCGCCACCACTGGACTAGACCATCAGTCCTGCAATTATAAGGTAAAAATGCAAAAATAAAACGTACATAGACAGTAAAATCTGCACTTACCCTGACCCATGGGCTTCCTAGGAGTCTTATATTCTCACTAACTAGAGCCATAAGCCTCAGAAGGGTCGGGTCCTCATACTCAAATCTTTTATTGAGCAATATGGCCACAATGATATTGGTAACAGCTGCACTTAGACTGGTGAAATTACCAAAGGGTTTTCCTGAAAAATAAATGATTTTATCTTTTATATTTTGAATTACAAAATACATTTAGAATTTATACAGGTTAAAAATAGATCCTTAAATAGGAATTTTCACTACTGTCAGCAGCCATCGCACTTTGCCTCCTATAATAGGCTTCTTTTACTGATTCCGGTGTAGTTTGCCAATGTGGGTGAAATATTCAAATTGTCGGGGATTCATGTTTCTGTAACTTCTCTTTGGCTTTTTCTGGACCTAAACCTAAAGTTTTCTATTGTATTTTGTGCTTTATTTCATAACCATTTTCCTTTTACTTTGCAGTCAGTGAAAACAAACATAGGAAAACGCAATTATAGTCTAGACTCTCTCTCAGATTAGCAGTAGAAAACCCAAATCTTATGTGGAAGTGTAAGATGTTACCGGCGCTCAGACATGAAAACTTATATCTGCAATATCTCAATAAACGTCTTCAAAAGGAGCCAATTTGGAGAAGTTTACATGTCTGAGCGCCGGTAACATCCTACACTTCCACATAAGATTTGGGTTTTCTACTGCATCGGGATAGTGGCTTCTGATACTCCTGGAACAGATCACTGCTAGGAAGAGGACACTGGCAGCCACTCCACGAGATCATACAAAGTGCTTCAAAAACGCTAGAAGGTGAGAGTTTTTACCACTAATAATCTGAAATGTGCAGCTGACATACTACACTAGGGTGGCACTTTTCTCTCCCTTTTACCATATATTTGGAGCTCTCTTGACCTCGGGATACGGTCTCCAGGTTACATCTTCATCTCTCAGATTAGGACACCTACTCCTCAAGTTGTTCCAACCCTTCAGTTTAGAGATCAAGTCCACTGTTTCCAAGAAGGAGTCCAAATTCCGGCTTTACTGGAATCTGTCTCAGTTACATGGACACGTCCACTCCTCAGACACAGATCCCTTTCCTTTTGATCCAGTTTAAGAGTTTCTAGGCTTTATTTATTCCACGTTTGTTATTAATTTTGTAATACATAATTTCTACAAAATACATATTCACAATTTCTTTACACATTCCTATTTTTGGAAGGACATGCCACACACCTGAACACACTGGATTGTCGAAAGAAAGAGTTATTAATGTCAATAAAGAATTTGGACTGATTCAAGCCTGAACCCCCGTCTAAAATCCTGTTCTTCAGGTTCTAGTACCTTTTTACATAAACTGAACCAGAAAATAAAAAAATTTAGTTTCCATTCACCTGCTTCCTAAGCGAACTTGGGTGTCGGAACATGGAGACCAGTGAGTAGTATCTAAAATACACATAGCTCCAGATATATTATTCTGGCTGTGCCAGTTTTTTTGTCTACCTCTGCACTATAAAGAATGTTTTTGGAGCTAGCGCATGCATTTTCTTGTCGTGGTTCCATTGTGACAGACACTTTAGAAAATAGTGCACCTAAGGGGTCGTGGTGGTGTTAGTTTGAGTTCGCAAAACATTAATAGTAATTCCTTTATTTACATAGCGCACACAGAGTTTGCCAAATCGGTCCCTGTCCCCATGGGGCTCACAATCTAATCACCTACCAGTATGTTTTGGATATACTTGGCGGAAACCGGAGGACCCAGGGGAAACCCATGCTAACACAGAGAGAACATACAAACACATTGCAGATATTGACCAGGATGGGACCTGAAGCCAGGACCCCAGAGCTGCAAGGCTGTCGTGCTAACCATTGAGCCACCATGATATTACAGAGTTGGGCCACAATTCTAATGCACAGTCTACAATGAAAGTGCACCAAAAGCGAGAGTGGAGGGCACAGTCGGCCGGGAGTGGGCCAGCGTGGGGCGTTACTGTCCCCATGCAAGAGCACCGACGTATGATAAATATCCCCCTATGACTTAAAAAATCCATGTCTTTGCTAAGGACATCCATCCCATTCCCGATCAATGTCCGATCAAGTGTTGTCTGACCTGGTTGATCGCTAGAATGTGTGACTGATCGTACTATTTAGCTGTCTTGTATTATCTATCTATTACCTGTATTATTATCTATTATTGCCTTATCCCATTGACTTTCTGGAAGTTCTAGCACAGCTTCCTGGAAAAGCCCGTGCCACAAGTTTACAATTAAATAGAGCTAAAGGGGACTCCTGGAACCTTATTTGACCAATGTAGGGAGTCCTAGAAAGAATACCCTACAATCAGACATTTATTCATTTCCTGGAGATAGAGGATGAATATCCTTAATCCGAAAACCCCTTTAAGTCTTCACTAATAGCAGAGGTAACGCATTGGCTGCAGTCAACAATCAATAAACAGAATAAGACCAAAGCCACCGCGTCCAAAATGTACAACACGGAAGCCCTCAGATCTTACCTTCATATGATTTCCACTTTTGAACTAAACATTCAGCCTCCTCCGTGATCTTGTTCTCTATGGTTTTCTTGCCCATTCCATAATCTCGTAGAGTAGAGATTGTAAATCTTCTTATCACTTTCCATTTCTCTCCATTGGAAAAGACAATACCTGAGGTATGGGAGTAACATGTATTAAAGTGAAGTACAGAAATACAGCCCTCTAGAGTTCTGATAATGAACTATATATTGGTATATAGAGGCTCAGTAGTCACATAATGTTTGACTGCACGCTCCTGCCAAAAGGCGGAGGCTGGTTACCAACTGAGATCGGGGATGATTGAAGACACCTCAGAGGTAGGGACCAAGGCCAATAGTATGAAATAATAATTAAAATTTGTGATCCCGGTCAACCCTTTAGAGCATCTATCACACCTTCCTCCAACTCGTTGCATCCATTATTAAGCACTTCTCCACTGAAAATAACTTTGTAGATGAGTGGCCCAATGATTGGGTTCACCATTCGGGTTCGGCTGCCAGACCCGACATATTGCCAGATTGACCACCAAACAGACCACTGGCAAATAGCCATGGATAGTGCAAAATACATTCAGGGAACATGGAGATAGAGAAGAATGTAGAAAGCATAATATTGTAACTTTTTAAAATATGCTTATTAGAGAAGCGCAGACCCGATCATCGTGTTTGGCTGCACAGCCCGGACATAATTTGACGCCCTTAGCATGACCATGAATATTAATGGAACTCAAACTCTTGACCGGATCATTGGGTCCACTCATCCCTAGCCCTTACTGTTTCCAAGCAAACTGATCTGTGTTTCCCATGATATTTTTGTTCTCCAAAAAGTCAACCAGGCCTCGCTGGAACATGTACAAAGAGTTTGCCATAACAACCTCCTACGGCAGAGAGTTCCAGAGTTGTACTTACATGATGTACAAAATACAAGCGTAGCTTTTGAGTTTCAGAACTTAATGGGGCTTATTTATTAAGGGCCCGCGGTTGCATTTTTGTCAGCTATTCCGTTGTTTTCAGGGATGGCCCCAGGGATTGAGTTGCACGCGATCAGATTTTGGCACATCGGCGCCGGGTTTCAAGCGACGCAAATCGGGGGGGGCGGACCGTCGGATGATCCGACGGATTCGGACAACGCGCAGGGTTTCATATCGGAAATTGTGTCGCAAGACACGCACTTACAAGCACCGGGAAGAAGAAGGTGAACTCCGGCGGACCTCGGCGGGGAAGCAACAGATGCAGGAACTCGGGCGCACAAGCTACATGAATCGTGACGGACTTCAACTTCGTCGGGCGGTCCGGATCGGGGATGTGACAGGACCAGGTAAGTAAATTTGCTCCAATATGTTAACAATGCTTTCTACCTGCCAGAAAAGAACTTAATAAACTCATTGGGGCAGATTTACTTACCCGGACTGCTGATTTGGGTTCTGCCGGGATTCACTAAGGTCATGCGCCCAATGTCCACTAGGTGTCACTGCTTCGCTGAAGTCCGGCGGAATTCACCTCCTCTGTCTCGGTGTATGTGAGTGATATTTTTGCGACACAATTTTTTTTAAAAATTCCACCAGAGAGCCACCAGTTGTGAGTTAAGAAGTCAGCCAAGCTCCTCACCACTTGAATCGGCCACTTTATTATATGTCCCTGTTGTAATCCAAAAATAAATTATTAAAATATAAAGATTAAGTTCGGCAGTTACCATGGTCCTTTATTGACTTGGAGAACAGGGGATTATGGGGTCTGTCGGAGAACACTTCGGCATGGTTCATCAGAGCATCTTTTATCGTCTCGTAACCACATAAGATAACCATTTTTGTCATCCCCATCTGAACACTGAAGATGGGGCCGTACTCCTTAGAGAGCTGTAAACACAAAAATATTTGTCATTCTATTATTTGTAAAAGTTACTCGTTGTATTCCTAGAAAAGCCCTGGTAAATATGCCAATACATTTTCCAGGATGGGACAAGAAAGACCACTCCTCTTTTGCTACCTTCAAATGAAGTCCACTTAAAGGGCATCTACTACCAGTATGAAGGGATGTATGCAAATGAGCCTAAGGGGCTCCAGGCTCCATAGGAGTTAATGGAGCCTGGAGCATTTCAGGCTAATTTGCATATAATCCTTCATTCTTGTGTTAGATGTTCTTTAACATCAAGCATGATTTTCAAGAAGCCTAATGACATGATGTGGCATAAAAGCCAAACTATTATACCTATTCCAGAAGGAACAGATTCCTAACTGTAGACAATGCTCTCTGGAATAGACATACTGACATGGCTTTAATCTCACATCCCCTAGTGGAGAATCAATGGCTGTAAGTCTCCACACGCCTGCAAGGTGGCCTTAATTGGCAAAGTCTTCGTAAGGAGAACTCTTACTCCCTGACCCTAGAAATACCTTTAAAATCAAAAGTTGTCAATGATAGAAGCCGAACAAGTTATTTTAAGATGATACACTTTTTATAATATTGACATTACCTTGTAAAGTGTTTTATGAGGTTTGGACATGTCCAACTTGAGGATATTTCCAAGAATTGGTAAAGGTTTTGGCCCAGGAGGGAAATTTTTGTATTTCCCTTGCTTTTGATTGCTAAACACATTGACCAAAAAGAAGATGACAACAATGGTCAGAAGAATCGTGACGAGCTCCATGGAGGATGTGAGATCTGGATAATCTAGAGAAAGCAGTCACATCAAGTAAGTACATCATGTTATGTAGACAATCATATAAATAAATAAAATTTTTGCAATCTACAAAACCGTACTGTTTGTTCCTACCATCTGCCTTTAATTGTCATAAACTTTTCTTAGTTAGAAATAGTAAACAGACAAAGGAAGTGTAACTGCCGGATCTGACTACACATGGCTCGCTTGTAGTCTGTTACTATGGAGACAGTGGAGGTCATTTACTAAGGGCCCGATTCGCGTTTTCCCGACGTGTTACCCAAATATTTCCAATTTGCACCGGTTTCCCCTGAATCGCCCCGGGATTTTGGCGCACGCAATCGGATTGTGGCGCATTGGCGCTGGCATGCACGCGACGGAAATCGGGGGCGTGGCCGAACGAAAACCCGACGGATTCGGAAAAACCGCCGCATTTAAAACAAAAAATGTGTCGCGGAGCTTGCACTTACCTTCACTCAGCCCGGCTCGGTGTATTCCAGTGCGGAACTGCCTTAATAAATCCCGGCCGGACCCGAATCCAGCGCAGAGAACGCGTCGCTGGATCGCGAATGGACCGGTAAGTAAATCTGCCCCAGTAGGTCTGCATTGGATCTACATAGGTTTCATACCTGTTTATTTGAAGAAGATTACAAGGAAGACAAACCCTTTAAGAAAAAATTATTAAAACGTAGAAGTCTAATAAGTAATTATATAACAGATCGGGGGTTCACCCACTGTTCTTAAGTTTAATTTGTATGTAAGTCAAAACTGTATATTTTATAACTGTAGATCCAGACAGAATTTTTTTTTGCCCCAGTGACAATTGGAGTTTCAAAAATTTTTGCTGTAATTGGACCAAGGATTATCAATAAAGCTTCATTACAGACACCTTACAGCTGATCATTGCAGCCTGGGACTATAGTAACAACCAGAGAGGTCACCAGAGGTCACAGTGGGCAGATGGGTCTGTCTTTAACTAGGGGTCATCTGTAAGTCGAGTGTCCTTAAGTAGGACACCGCCTGTATTTATTTTGCAACAATTGTTCTGGAGTTCTCAGCTCAAGATCAGAACTGAAAAACATACGTATTTCTTTGAGTCTATTCACATGGAGCCTTTGGTCTCCCTGATCTACTCTAGTGGTACAATCCATTATATGTTAGGCACAACCTCTTTACATGGCTGGGAATCATCCATAAACAGATGGGTTTTTTTAAATTTTGTTTTGTTTTTTAAACTACATTTTTTTCATTGATTCTATATTTTTCTAAATTATATTTATTGTATAATCATATTTCCTTATATGACATTTTACTAAGTTTAAAGCCAGTGGATCAGGCACCTTTGTTGGTACCTGAGGGATTCAGATCCCATTGATGATACCTGGCCTGGAAATTTTAACCCCTTCCAGAACGGTCACCATTAACATACAGCCCCAGATGCTCTGTGTTTATGGACTTTATGCTTTGGAGGGGTCTGTTTTTACTTTTACTAAGGCTACATTCACACTAACGTATGGGGGACGTATATACGGCCGACGTATATACGGCCGATATACGTCCCCCATACACTTCTATGGGCGCACGGCACCCTACGGGAGCGGTACGGTGCCTGTCCTATCTTTTCCCATAATACGGCGCCGTGCGCCATAGGTTGCTATGGAGAGGGGCGAGGGGTGAGTTGCGCTCACCTCCTCCTCCTCTCCCCGTACACTGCCGTTGCCCGCTACGGTACGGTACGGGCGGGCAACGGCAGTGTGAATATAGCCTAACAGCTAGGATTCTGGGTGGTCTCTTCAGCGCACCCCCCACAGTTTTGGGTACTGATAAGGACACCCATATTTTTGGGTGCTGATAAGGACACCTGAACCACAAGCTGATCACACCTCCACACACCCAAATTCCTACTAGAGAGTTTGATGCAAGCACAGTTCCAGTAGCTCAACAGAGCATGTATACCGGTATATATATATATATGTTACACATTTATGGGTTTGGATTAAGTTAGCCCGCAACTTTGACGTCTTTACTCTAGATTGATCTGAGGCCTACCCATGGCGTGCACCATCCCTCCAATAAAGTGTTTTTCCTCCCCAAAATTGGTGAGTGCCGTCATCTCTCTTCTTTATTGGTTTACTCTCGGTTGAGCTCTATAGACTATATTCCGTTCTTATAAGGCAGAGACATATTTGGCTCCATCAACCGCCAAAATGATAATGCATCGGCTTGCCCCAATACCGTTGGACCTCAAAATGTTACAGTTTATAAAAATGTTGTTCTTACTGTAGATTCCTAGGTTTGTGGAGCACAAAGGATACGACGGCTGTCAGTCCTCGCTCTCTTCTCTCTCCCTGCACAATGACTTCTTCTGCTGGATAATAACACTGGATAATCTTTTACCTACAGAGATGTGCGCTCCTCCTCCCCACAATTAACTCCTTCCTACACAAGAGGACAAACAACTCAGCTCACCTCTGTGTATTATGCCCCTTCCCTCGCTCTTATCTGACCGGTTCTAGTCTCCTCCCGGCTGAGCAGCGTCACTGCTGGACTTTGGTGACATGTGCTGCACGTCTATGACTCCTGAAGAAGAGTGAAGGAATTGGGCGATACCTTTTTGGGGAAAACTGAGTATATTTGATGGTGGAGCTTTCGAGAATACTAATTCTCTACATCAAACATGATTTTATGCATGAAACCCAGCATTTTATACACACCACCTTATTATGTGTGAACAGTGTCCAACCACAGGCCTTTATGTTGGGGAAACAGTATCCAATGTATAGGGGCGACAAGCAGGGAAAGAGAGCAAAATTCAATTGTAGAAGTTTACAAATAAGGGTAAGACCAGTGGCGTAACTAGGAGAGGCAGGGCCCCATATCAGACTTCTGAATGGGGCCCCCCTTACCCCTTAAAAAATATACATATTTATATGCTCACAAATGTGAGTTACAGTTGCATGGGATACACAGTACATATATAGAGCATAATGCAGTATATATAAACATCATACATTGTATAGACATAGACAGTATATACACAGCACAGATACAGCATATATACATCACATATATGTTATATACATACTACGTTGTACAATGTGTATGTATATAATGGTGTCCATTCAGTCAGTCAGGTTGGATAATGGGGCCCCCTGACACTGTGGGTCCCATAGCAGCTGCTATGGCTGCTACCACTGTAGTTACGCCCCTGGGTAAGACAGTTGTTAGGGGCGCACCTTTCACATGTCTTGTTTAGGTAGCATTTAGGAAAGTCGCTTTGAAAGTAAAGCACAACGAGCGGCAGTCCAAAAAGGTGGGAAAGGAGCTCACAGCTTCCTGCCACTACATTTATTAGTATGGGAGTGTTGGAAATTGCTGAGCACAGTGCCGACTGCTCAACTTCCGCTCCACCTACTAGTGAGTCCAGGACCCCCATTCTTGGTATGGCTTGTGAGGATCCCACCAATCAACTTGCCATCCCCCATCTTAAGGAAATGAAAAAAGAAAGTAAAAAGCTGATTAATTTACTTAGCATACTATTATACCTCAAAGAAAATTGGCAATACCCTTAGTTATTATTGGTGCACGGCTTGAGGGGGTGGAGCATGACAAAGTGATTTCCTGTGTCCTGCTCTGACCAGGGATGTAATGCAGATCAGTCCCGATACCATAGGGGACCAATTAGGTAGGTATTCCTTATATGAGAAAAAAGTACTGTAAATTATACAGTTGGGGCCTGGTACCGATTTTCTCATCACGGCCCAGCGGCTTCATGTTCCTCCTCTTCTGCAGACGCTATACCTGGTGTAACACAGGAACAGTTTACATTTCAAAGCCCATGATGCTAGAAGATAAGAGACAGACATCTCCAGTGACTGTTCCCCGGCTTCATGTTGTCTCTGCTGCGTCTCTATATTAGGTAGGGAAAGTGAGAGCTCAGCAGGAATCCCATAGTCACAGAGGTCACACTACACATTGCATAACACACATCGCTATGGGGAAGGCGAGTTTTCCTGGAGTAGAAAAGTAACAAAGGCCTCGTCCAAGGTTCAGATAAGCATCTCCAGTCTGGTAGAAGGAAAGTGCAGCAATCACTGGCAGTGACATCTAATGAGAACGTCTGGGAGACTTAATTACAGATAAGACTGAACCTAGAAATACACCTGGTCGCTTTATTATTGCAGCGTCAGGTTGTAGGAGTAATCTGGAGGAGGATGAGATAAAGATTGCTACTCCTAGGCACCGGCTCTCTGACATATTAGAGACTAATGGCTATCATGGCCATGACATGTATACAGGGTTGGTATCAGTAGGCCACTGGGCGACAGAGCTTTAGTGGGACCCTTTGCAGTGAACTCATGTGGCAGCATTAAAAAGTGCTTGTGGTGGCACTAAGTAAAATATTCCCTGGTGTATCATTCCCAAACAGCCTTTTTTATATACAGCCCCCCACATAGTATGATTATATACAACCCCCTCATGGTTCTATTATATACAGCCCACTGTGGATTTGTTATATACCGCCCCCCTTATCAGGCACTTCCAGGCTGCTGGGTTCTGAGATTTGGCCATGTGGCCCCCCCCCCAGCAGCTCTGGGCCCCTTGCACTTGCCTGGACATTCCTGGTGCTGGTGCCGGCCCTGACTGTATAACTTGAACAATGCAATACAAAAAGTTACATTTTGTTGTAATCACTGTCCACAGTAGTTTATCCGCTCATTAACGGTCAAGATATAATATCAATCCAGAAAATAACATTTTTAATATATTTTTAATCAAAGTTAAGAGACCTGTGATACAAATTACAGGCCACCCTATTCACTGCTGCAGGTTGAGCTGAGAGGAAGTAAATGTCTGCAATAAATATACAGAAATATTGGATGGATTACTGGAAGTACTGGATGTTTGAGCAAAAAATAAGCATCTTCACAATGTATTTGGACTGTAGACATTCATGGTGTGTCAGTAGGGTGTACAGTGGTGAAAATAAGCATATTGATTGATGATTCCCTGCTGATTGCTGATTTCCCACCTACAGAATGGAGACGTCTGTAGCTTTCATCCTAGGTCACTTCAATTATGATAAAATAAAAATCCAGAACACCACATTGCATGGCACATATGGCGACCTTATGCTAGTCATCCGAATGGCAGCTATCATACGACTGCTATAGAAGTGCAGTGTGCACGGCTCGGTACAGTGAGCAACGTGCTGTACCGTCACTGCTCTACGTATGGCTGCACACATCCCTATGGAGAGGGAACATGACAAACATAGACCTCATGCACACCACATAAACAGCAATGCGTCTCCCTTACTGTATATTACCTGTATGCGAACCATATCCGCAAAAGAAAAGGTAGATTTCTATGGAAAAATTGGGGGATTTATAATTAGACCGGCCCCCTATGACGGTTCTATTTTTGTCTTTGGAGCTGCCCATCAGATTTATTAAATTGGCTTTTGTCCTTGGTTATTCTGCTGCTGGTGTCTTATGCTATGGGGTTTGTTTGAGACAGCTGCATAAAAAATAAAAAAAAAACATTTAAAGTTGCAGATTATAGACTAGGGTAGTGTGACTGGGGTCAATTTGCACCAAAACTTGCACCAAAGTGGTAATTTGCAAATTAATGAATTCACTTATGTTGTGAAAACCAATTTATGCAAATAATACATTTGGGGCCACATTTATCACTTTTGTGCGCCTAAGTGTAGTAGTTGCGCCTAAATTCTGGCGCACTGTTTTCCAGAATTATCACAAGCTACAACCATCTGTGATAAGTATATTTTCTGCCTCTTATTAATCACTTTACTTTAAAACAGTTTAGGCACAATTTTGGCGCAGTTTCGGCGCAATGTTAGATTCGGGCAGTTACATGTGATCCTGCTACAAGCTCCTCTCTGCTTCTCCCACAGACCAGAATGAAGATAACACTCACAGCAGCACCCAGGTGTGTGACACCCAGCACCCAGTGACCTCCTCAGCAGGGGCTTCTCCTGGAGGGGATCCCCCAGTGCTGGTCTCCTGCTGCACCCCTGTAATTCTGCACAATATCCCCCTCAGACACTGTGCAGAATTACATGGGGGACACTTGTCTGTAGTATCTGCAACATTCTGCAACATTCTCTTGCTCTTGCTGTGAGCTCAGGGTTTTGCAGAATGTTTTGTAAATAGAAGGTGATGAACTGTAAATAGAGTCTGCAGCTCCTGTCTGCAGAGTATCTCATGTCTGTATTATATGTTCTAGTGTCTGGCTGAGCTTTGCTGCTAGAAATGAGCTGTTCTGCAAAGGGGCTCAGTGTTGGAGTGTTTCTGCGCCCGTTTTTGCGCCTAAATGAAAACGTTGCAAGTGATGAATATCATTAGGCGCAGAAAAACATCTGGATTGGTAAGATAGATGAGGGAAAGCTGGGTATTTTTGCTGTGCGGCTAGTTTGGCGTTTAATTGCAAAAATGGCGCAAAAACGGTGCACCTGAATGAAAAGGCGCAAAAACAACAGAAAAAACGAGTGATACATGTGGCCCTTGGTGCTAGAAGTGTCTATGTCAGTGATGGCGTAAAGAGACCGAGTGCCCAAACTATAACCAAAATTCGCTTATTTACCGCAAAGTGCCAACATTGCATTTTAAAGGAAACCTACCACTTGAAGTGGCAGGTATAAGAGGGAACTACCGAGCACCAGGTCAGGGTGAGCTGGTGCCGGAGCTTATTTTTGTTAGTGTTTTAAACCGCTGCATCGCGGTATAAAACACTTTTTAAGCTTTATAGCCGAAGCTGCTTCGGCGCAGGGAGGTACGCGCTCGGTGTTTAACATGCGCGCGACCGTGCCCGCGGCTCTCATTCACTTCCTATGTAGCCGCGCACACGGTCGCGCGCATGGTAAGCGCCGAGCACGTACCTCCCTGCGCCGAAGCAGCTTCGGCTATAAAGTTTAAAAAGTGTTTTAAACCGCGATACTGCGGTTTAAAACACTAACAAAAATAAGCTCCGGCACCAGCTCACCCTCAGCTGGTGCCCGGTATTTCCTTCTTATACCTGCCACTTCAAGTGGTAGGTTTCCTTTAAGCAGTAACTTATTGCTTCCTGCTCTTCAACATCTACCACTCGTATCGGCCACTAATACAGTTGAAAGAAGGAGGACACATCCAGACTATCATTGTAGCTTCTCACCAGGGTTCTCTCTGTACAGTAAGAATGTAGGGTCCAGTAGGAGGACCTACAAAGACACTGCAGTTCTATCAACACCTTCTTACTTTTACCGCAGTTCCAAACAGCCAATGAATTGTCGTTTTAAAATAGTGCTGATTAGAGCATCTCTTAAATTGCCTGGGTCTGCAGGAAGATTTGGTGAGCTCTGTTTTTGGGTCAATGGCCTGAGCGCCCACAGAAAGGGCTCTGAGTGCCACCTCTGGCACCCGTGCCATAGGTTCGCCACCACTGGTCTATGTCAAAGTGACTTTGCACTGTAAGATGTTCATCTGGTCCAATGGAAAGTCACAAAATAGCATTTGATTGCCAAAAAATGTCAAACATAGACAAAAGAACTATGATAAATTCCATAGACGTCTCTGGAGAGACCATACCACAAAAATGTCCTAAACTTTTACATGTTCTATATTTTACATTTCGGTCTGATGACCAGTTCATGGTGCAGCAAAAAGTACTTAGCATAAATGTGCATAGCAGTATTTCCCATTAATGCAAGAGCCATTTTTAGCATGAGGCCTAAGTTTATTAAATCATTAATTTGAATTATATTAAATGAAATAAGTATGTAATACAATAGAAAAACTAAAGTTAATGGGGCAGATTTACTTACCTGGTCCGTTCGCGATCCAGCGGCGCGTTCTCTGCGGTGGATTCGGGTCCGGCCGGGATTCATCAAGGTAGTTCCTCCGCCGTCCACCAGGTGGCGCTGCTGCGCTGAAAAGCATCTGAACGCACTCAAGTTCACCGAGCCGGACCAAGTGAAGGTAAGCGCGTCCCAAGCGACACTTTTATTGTTTTAAATGCGGCGGTTTTTCCGAATCCGTCGGGTTTTCGCTCGGCCACGCCCCCCGATTTCGATCGCGTGCATGCCGGCGCCGATGCGCCACAATCCGATCGCGTGCGCCAAAATCCCGGGGCAATACAGGGAAAATCGGCGCAAATCGGAAATATTCAGGTAACACGTCGGGTAAACGCGAATCGGGCCCTTAGTAAATGACCCCCAATATCTGGTACAGAAACCTTAGTTTGCCGTTACAGAGGTTGGACGTTTCCGGACACTCTTGTAGTTTGCACTGTTACAGGGATTACAGCTTTTTATTTAGATTTTCTCCAGATGTTTCAGGCTTTTGGGCCATCAGCTCCCACCAAAGATTTCTGATCGGGTTCAGTCTGCCGACTGGCGAGGTCACTCTAGGACCATGAAATGCTTCACACGGAGCCGCTCCCCTTAGATACTGGAAGACCCAACCACGACTCATCTTCAATGCTCTTACTAAGGGAAAGAGGTAGTTTGCCAAAATTCTGCAATACATGACCCCATCCATCCTCCATGTAATACGGAGCAGTCGTCCTGTCCCCTTTGCAAAAAAGCTCCCAAAGTATAATGTTTCCAACCCCCCATGCTTCACATTTGGGACAGTGTTCTTGGGGTTGTACTCATCTTTCTTCTTCCAACACAGTGAGTGGAGTTCATACCAAAAAGTTCTATTTTGGTCCCATCTGGCCACTTGCCTCCTCCCATTCTTCCTTGGTGGACTTCGTATGGGACTGGATATGTGCTGGCATGAGGAGGACCTTGCATGTCCTGTGGCATTTTAATCCATGATACTGTAGTGTGTTACCATTGGTAATCTTTGGGACTGTGGTCCCAGCTCACTTCAGGGCATTGACCAGGTCCTCCTGGTTTTGGGCTGATTCCTAAACTTTTTTTAGATTCTGACTCTCACAGTTAAAGTGACCAACCATAAAAACTACAGATCTCTCCATTCTTTTTGTAAGTGGGAAATTGGGGATGTATCAATTACTTCTTTTCCCCAAGGTATCTTAAATGTGTACTGGGAGTCAGTACTGTTGATTTTACAAAACCCAATGGGGGTCATTTACTAAGGGCCAGATTCGCGTTTTCGCGACGTGTTACCCGAATATTTCCGATTTGCGCCGATTTTCCCATTATTGCCACGGGATTTTGGCGCACGCGATCGGATTGTGATGCATCGGCGCCGGCATGCACGCAGCGGAAATCGGGGGTGTGGCCGTAAAAAACCTGACAGATTCGGAAAAACTACCGCATTTAAAAAAAAAAAAGTGTCACTCGACACGCACTTACCTGCACCCAGCGTAGGACGGTGAACTCCGATGCAATCCGATGGTCTTCAGCGCAGCAGCGCCACCTGGTGGACGTCGGAGGAACTACCTTAGTGAATCCCGGCCGGACCCGAATCCACCGCAGAGAACGCGCCACTGGATCGCGAATGGACCGGGTAAGTAAATCTGCCCCAATGTTTCAATTAAAGGACAAAGAAAACTTGTCTAAAAAATCGAGACCACTCTAAGTTTTTAATGTGCTCTACTTTCTCCCATTCAGCTTATACAAGTCATAGAAACATATTACTTTTTAGATTATTGTTACTCATTAAGAATAAAACTGTGAATTTATTGATGGACCCTGTGTCCTAGCGGCGGGATACAGCACAAATTTCAAAAGGTTTGGGGGCATTAGTAGACCCCAGTGCAGAACTAAGGTCCAGTTTGGCAGTGGGCGGGGCCTTAAATGTGAAATGTTGCAGTAAAAAGGTGAAAAAAAGAAAAATTTCCATTCTGGCCAAGGTCTCACCAGCGCAACTTCTTTTTCCTAAAAAATACAAAGAAAAAACATTTTCTATGTGAATAAAAACTTTGGCTTAATCCATGAAATCCTCAAACATCTGTTCCTGCTCTCAATACACATGTACACAAGAGCCATTTCAGGACCTTTAAAGGTCCTCCAAAAGTCCAGAAACCACAGATTGAGAGCAGGCAGAACGGACACATCCTCCATTCCCCAAGAAGCTTCTAGTACCAGATGTAGGAAGTGATTTGTAGTGGCCATAATATTCATACAGCCCAGGGCCCATGGTGGTCTATCTCTGCCCCTGTCTGTATTGATGGGGTCTTCCTGTCAAAACAACCACATGATATTAATGACCTATCCCAGTGATGCACCACCCCGGCCTGGAAATCCCTTTAAGGTATCAACAGATCTAATACTTTCTTGTTTTATGGATGTTTTTAAAAATATTCAAGGCACATGGCTAGAGACTTGTAGTATGAGGTCACCTATGGAAAACGGGATGAAGACCTCACTCTTCTTGAAATTTCCTGTAGAGTCTAGAAAGTGTTCTGGATAAAACTCATCCGGTTTCTCGAAGTATTCCTCGTCTTTGTGTATCGAGTGCAGAATCGGTAGAATAGGCGTTCCCTGGGGGCGGGAGGAAGGACATGTTATTGATATGTTACTGAAAGCAGAGGGTGTGTAGTCAGTGAGCACTTGGTTTAACCGTCGCCTTTCGTGCATGTGGATAACAAAGAATATTGAAAGCAAAATGGATCCCGGCACCTTTAGGTAGCGATGGACTTCTTTATTGAGAATTTAGTAAAATTGCATATATTAGTTTACAGGGTACGCGTTACGGCTCTCCCGGGGCTTCATCAGCTCGTCAGAAGGGAGAGCCGTAACGTGTATTCTGTAAACTAATATATGCAATGGAGCACAGGATTTGCAATCCCCTGTTCAGTTGATCATTGGGGTCCCGCAGGTTTGACCCCAGACAATCAGCATAAATGTATTTCCTGAGGAAGTCTACCTATAGTGTACATATAGTCTACTTATAGAGTTAAAACTAATTTTTTTCCCCTGGAGAGATGTGTAATTATACCTTTTTGTTTGTTAGTAGCAACATTATATTCCAGGATTGTAGCTGGACAGCAAGTTGTGTTTCTTCCCCTTTCTTTGCCATTAGAAACTTCTCCACAGCCCCTCCTTTTTGCATAAAGCCTGTAGTAGACTTCTGGTTGTATTCTACAGCCTGCATTTAGAGCAGAGGGAAGTAGCTGTAAAACCGTTCATTGCACAGAACTTAGAACACAGCAGTGTGAGGACACAACTGCATATTTCACAGATCCGCTGCTACCAACAACATACTGTAGTGGATCAACTCAAATGGCGACTTCAGTAACAGTCCAGGTAGCTGTTTTATTTCTTTCCAAAACAGTTTAACCCCTTAAGGACGCAGGGTTTTTCGCCTCATTTCTCGCTCTCCAACTTCAAAAATCCATAACTTTTTCATTTTTCCGTGTACAGACCTGTGTGAGGGCTTATTTTGTGCGTAACAAATTTTACTTTCCCGTAATGTTATTTATTTTAACATGCCGTGTACTGCGAAGCTGAAAAAAAATTCCAAATGTGGAAAAATTGAAAAAAAAACGCACGTGCGTCACGTTCTTGTGGGCTCAGTTTTTACGACTTTCACTCTTCGCTCCAAATAACACGCCTACTTTATTCTTTGGTTCGGTGCGATCGCGGTGATACCAAATTTATACAGGTTTTATTGTGTTTTAATACATTTTCAAAAATTAAACGAATGTGTACAAAAAAGAAAAAAAATTTTTTGCCATCTTCTGACGCTAATAACTTTTTCATACTTTGGCGCACGGAAATGTGTGAGGGGACATTTTTTGCGAAATGAGGCGACGTTTTCATTGCTACCGTTTTGAGGTCTGTGCGACATTTTGATCATTTTTTATTTCATTTTTTATGTTATGTAAAAAGGTGTAAAAGTCGCATTTCGGACATTTGGGCGCCATTTCCCGCCTCGGAGGTCACCGCCGGCCGTAACCGTTTTTATATTTTGATAGATCGGGCATTTTGGGACGCGGCGATACCTAATATGTCTGTGATTTTTACTGTTTGTTATGTTTTATATCCGTTCTAGGGAAAGGGGGGTGATTTGAACTTTTAATATTTTATTAATTTTTTTTATTTTTTAAACTTTTTTTTTTCTTTTTTTTTTCACTATCTTTTAGACCATCTAGGGTACATTAACCCTAGATGGTCAGATCGCTGCTACCATATACTGCAATACTTCTGTATTGCAATATATGGCATTTTTGCAGCACATTCATTACAATGAGCCACTGGCTCATTGTAACGAATATGCAGCTGCCAGATAGCCTCGTGTCAAGAGAAGACACGAGGCTACCATGGCAACTGATCGCCACCCCCCGATGACGTTCGGGGGCGTGGCGATCAAAAAAAAGATGGCGGCGCCCACGCGCCGCCGTCTTTTAAACGCCGCCTGCGACTTTGCAGGCGGCGTTTAGGGGGTTAATAGCCGCGATCGGTGCAAGCACCGACCGCGGTTATTAGCGGTGGGGGTTTTATGCATTTTGCAAAAACCCCCACCTTTGTATGAAGAGGACTCAGCCCGTGAGCCCTCTTCATACACTCCTTATACCTCTGCGCCGTAGAGCTACGGCGCAGAGCGTTAAGGAGTTAAAGAAACAGAATCGCTTGCTTCAGCATATAACAGAAAATACAGTCCATATAAACAGGCTTGACTCACAGTCCTTTGTAGATTGTGTCTCCATCCAGCAGCATAACCAACAATGTCACTATTGCTGATCCTTGGCTGTGTAACACCTCCAGCTCTGCATGCAGTATAGCAGAGACTTCCAGACTGCAAACACACATCCCCAGCTCACCTGAGCTTCCTGGCTTTATCTCTCAGCCAAAACCTGGCCTGGATATGTGGGAGTAGTCACCCACCCTGCTCTTGACTCCTCCAATGAAAGCCGGCCCGGATCAACTGCATTAAGCAGCTTTGCTACATTAATATTGTCAGAAACCTAAAGGTTCCTGACCAACATTAACCGGCTCACTTCACTGAGGCCAGGCACCTCGGTGACACATATCTGCCATCAATAATGGCCCCTTGTACCTTCTCACATACCCCCCTCCTCTGACAAAAGCCAGGGGTTTTGGCACCTTTAGCCACCAGACTATGCACCCTGGACAGGGCGTCTGCATTTCCCTGCATTTTTCCTGGCCTGTGCTCCACTGTGACCCGGGCATTTTTTCCCTTCTTCTCCCGCATCCATCTTAGTGGGGCATGGTCTGACACTAGTTTGAACCTCCTTCCCAATAAATAGTACCTGAGGGAGTCTAGTGCCCACTTTATGGCCAGACATTCTTTCTCAATGATGGCATAATTTCTCTCCGCTGGGGACAGTTTCCTGCTAAGATAAATTACTGGGTGCTCTTCCCCATTGACTACTTGAGACATAACTGCACCCAGACCTACATCAGACGCATCTGTCTGGACCACAAACTCGCGGGAGAAGTCAGGAGCTATCAACACTGGTTGACTACACAAGACTTAATTTAACTCTTTAAAAGCCCCCTCTGCTTCTGGAGACCACTGCACCATTGCCGACTTTGTACCCTTGGTGAGGTCAGTCAAAGGAACTGCTATCTCTGCAAACCTGGGGACAAATCGCCTGTAGTATCCCACAATTCCTAGAAATGCCCGGACCTGTTTCTTGTTAAGTGGGCGGGGCCAATTCTGAATAGCTTCCACTTTATTCAGTTGGGGTTTAATTTCCCCTCTTCCCACTATGTAACCCAGGTACCTGGTTTCATCCATTCCTAGGGCACATTTATTTGGATTAATCGTAAATCCAGCCCTTCTTAGAGAATTCAGGACAGCCTGAAGCTTAATGAGGTGACTTTCCCAGTCATGACTGAAAATGACAATATCATCCAAGTACGCTGCTGCATACTTCCTGTGAGGACGTAGAACCTGGTCCATGGCTCTCTGGAAAGTGGCAGGGGCCCCCTGCAACCCAAATGGCATTCGAACGTACTGGAAACTCCCCTCAGGTGTGGAAAAAGCTGTTTTTTCCTTAGCCTCTTTAGACAATGGAATCTGCCAATATCCCTTAGTAAGGTCTAGGGTGCTGATGTACCTGGCTGGTCCTAATTGCTCTATTAGCTCATCCACCCTGGGCATGGGGTAAGCATCCACTGTGGATACCTCATTGAGTCTGCGGTAGTCGTTGCAGAATCTCCATTCACCATTTGGCTTTGGCACTAACACTATGGGGCTTGACCACCCACTTTTGGACCTCTCAATCACTCCCAGTTCTAACATCCTGTGGACTTCTTTGGAGATTACCTCCCTACGGGCCTCAGGGATCCTGTATGGCTTTAAATTTACCCTGACATGAGGCTCTGTGAGGATTTCATGTTCTATCACATTAGTACAACCAGGGCTTTCTGTGAAGAGATCCTTGTTCCTCTGCAGCATTTCCCTACAATGTTGTTTTTGGGAAGGGGATAAGGTCTCTGAAATTTTTACGGCTTCGATGGCTGACTCCGATTGAGTCAAGAAGGCAAGAAGCCTCAAGGGGGTCTCTCTCTTTCCAGGGTTTGATCAGATTGACATGATAGATCTGAAAGGGCTTCCTCTTCCCTGGCTGATGGACCCCATAGTTGACCTCCCCAACCTTTTCCACTATCTCATAGGGCCCCTGCCATTTTGCTAGGAACTTGCTTTCCACAGTAGGGACTAACACCAGTATGCGATCTCCTGGATGGAACTGTCTCACACGAGCAGATCTATTATAGACCCTGGCCTGTGACTCTTGGGCCTGGAGAAGATGTTCCTTTACAATTGGCATCACCCTGGACATCCTTTCCTGCATCTGAGCTACATGCTCAACCACACTTTTATATGGTGTAACCTCACTTTCCCAAGTTTCTTTTAAGGTCATGTCCCGGAGTTGGGCTGTGCCAAAATTTTCCCTGGATACATTTAAGTCAGGGACAGCTGCCTCCTCTGAAGTTAAATCTTCCTCATTCTCCCCTATTAGGACATTCAGAGGGAACCCTGGTGTTTCCTCAGGAATTCCATCAACGGAGTTGACTGGGTTCTCTGGGGAACTTTGCAAAGCTGCCTTGGCCCATAGGTCCCAGAACAGAGGGCAATCACGTCCAACAATTACCTCATACATCAGTTGTTTAACAACCCCCACATTGTGCAACACAGTACCCTGGTCTGTCCCAAGCATAACCTGAGCCACTGGGTAAACCTTGGTGTCCCCATGGATGCATGTGACACCCAGAGTTTTCCCAGGGGCCATAACGTGAGGGAGAGTGGCCGAGATGAGAGTGACCAAACTCCCCGACTCCAACAGTCCTGAAACAAGAGTCCCATTAACCATCAGGGTACACATCTGTGGTCCCTCCCCCTTGGCTGGTATGGCACTACATGCAGGCTGGGCAAAAAGGGAACTGCGGCGACCCACATAGCAATCCATGGGCTCTGTGGTGAGGGGACACTGGGCCGCCATATGACCCGGAGCATGACATCTCCAACAAATTACCTCCCGGGGTATCCCGTTGGTCACTGGTTTGTACCCCCCTTTGTCCTTGGTGCGACCATCATGAGAGGTTTTAGGCCCCAGTCTCTGAAAGTTCCAATCTTTTTGGGGCTCCCAGTATACGGATTTCATATCCCCTGGCCCTCCCAGGGATTTCTCCATAGTGTGGAACCTCTCCACCAAACCCACTAGATCATCTGCATTCTGGGGGTCACCCTGTGCAACCCAGCACTGTATGGCACGGGGAAGCGAGTACATAAATCGGTCCACAACCACTCGTTCGACAATCTGGGCTGGAGAGCAGGTGTCTGGTTGCAACCACTTCTGGACTAGATGCAAAAGGTCAAACAGCTGCGATCTTGGCGGCTTGTCCAGGCTATAGGCCCAGTGGTGCACCCTCTGTGCTCGGACTGCTAAGGTGGCACCAAGCCGTGCCAGTATTTCCGCTTTTAATTTGGGGTACTCCTTGGCATCCTGCAGGGCCAGGTCATAATATGCCTTTTGGGGCTCGCCAGTTAAATATGGAGCCAGTACTTCAGCCCACTGACCTGGCGGCAGCTTCTCCCGGTCAGCCACTCGCTCAAATACTGTGAGGAACGCCTCAACATCATCCTCCGGGGTCATCTTCTGCAATGCTTCCCTTACAGTCTTTCTGACAAGGTGACCATCATCTCGGTTTGGCAGAGCTGGACTCTCCTGCATGCGGACGGCGTCTGTCAGTACTGCCATCTGCTGGACAAGGAGCTTGTTGGTCTCCTGTTGGGCTTGCAAAGCCTCAGCATGGACTGCAAGGATTAACAAACCCAAACCTTAAATTTGGTACTTGCCCCTGTACCTTGATAAACCATCCAACCGTTTGGTACTTGACCTTGTACTTTGATAAACCATCCAACCGTTTGGAACTTGACCTTGTACTTTGATAAACCATCCAACCGTTTGGTACTTGACCTTGTACTTTGATAAACCTTCCATCCGTTTGGTACTTGACCGTGTACCTAGACTAACCACCCAACCGTCTGGTACTTGACCGTGTACCTAGACTAACCACCCAGCCACCTGGTACTTGACCGTGTACCTAGACTAACCACCCAACCGTCTGGTACTTGACCGTGTACCTAGACTAACCACCCATAGACAGACCGGGAAACTAAATGTTTGGGTAATGTGGGAAGGCCACAGCGTTTATTAACAACTAATATAAATTATTAAATAACGTTATAAATTAAAACATTTCCCAACTTGCTAGGCCCGCTTGGCATCTTCAAAATCTTGAGAACCAACTTCGCCCGAAATGGCGGCTGCGGCCCTGCAGCCGGCATGTGGGCATCTTCCAGCGCCTTAGGGCCTGTGTAACTTCCGCCTTCGCTGTGACAACTGTAGGAAAACAGAAGGAAACAGCCAGAACCAAGGAAAGAAGAGCTGAAAAGAAATAATTCAGAGGGCAGGGTGGGAGGGTGACTTCTCGCCTCTTTGGTCCAGGGGGCAGAAGGAAAGAGGCCCCCCCCACGTGCTCTCGGACTTTATAAAACCACCGGGCGGGTCCTTACCCGCCCCCAAACACCGCCTCCTGTGACCTCACACGGGAGGAGTAAAGGGGCATACCCCACCAGCCTACCAGAAGGCTTGAAACCACCCCCTACAGTCCTCAGCCCCTTCGCTAGTTGCTTTGGGGCTTGTTAGACTGCAGGGATTAACAAACCCAAACCTTAAATTTGGTACTTGCCCCTGTACCTTGATAAACCATCCAACCGTTTGGTACTTGACCTTGTACTTTGATAAACCATCCAACCGTTTGGTACTTGACCTTGTACTTTGATAAACCATCCAACCGTTTGGAACTTGACCTTGTACTTTGATAAACCATCCAACCGTTTGGTACTTGACCTTGTACTTTGATAAACCTTCCATCCGTTTGGTACTTGACCGTGTACCTAGACTAACCACCCAACCGTCTGGTACTTGACCGTGTACCTAGACTAACCACCCAGCCACCTGGTACTTGACCGTGTACCTAGACTAACCACCCAACCGTCTGGTACTTGACCGTGTACCTAGACTAACCACCCATCAACAGACCGGGAAACTAAATGTTTGGGTAATGTGGGAAGGCCACAGCGTTTATTAACAACTAATATAAATTATTAAATAACGTTATAAATTAAAACATTTCCCAACTTGCTAGGCCCGCTTGGCATCTTCAAAATCTTGAGAACCAACTTCGCCCGAAATGGCGGCTGCGGCCCTGCAGCCGGCATGTGGGCATCTTCCAGCGCCTTAGGGCCTGTGTAACTTCCGCCACGGAGCAGCCTCCTCCCTCCTACCACCGGCTGCGACCCCCCACACGGACCAAGGCCATGGCCTTCTCAGCCTGCTCCTGCAGGCCGAGAAGGGAAATATTCACCTCAATGGAATTGAGATGGACCCCGTCGCATTATAAGAGATGGTGGTTATCCTATACGCCAATCCTCCCAGGGACATCATGTATTTTTGATAATCAGGACTTTCCTTGCTCTCTTTATAGCAGCTGTGAATAGGATACCTGACCCATTAACTGCTCGAAGACATGCCTGCAAAACCCACAAGACTTCCTTCAAGGGACTAGTTATCCGGGGTGAGATGTGCCTTTTTGTGCTACCCAGGATTATCCTTTACCAACTTTAAGTTACTGCATTTACCCAAAACCAGGGACCGAAACCGCAAAAGCTTGCAGCTAGTTATGGAAAGTTATTGGACACTTCCATCTTTCTCTGCACTAAGACACCCGCCCTATCAAAGGAGACATACGTAACCGCCACAACCTCCTACCATATAGTGTCATTGACCGAGGGACCCTTGGGAAAAGACAGGTAGACGATTAATCTGAACTTTCCGGGCTCCTTTTGGGAACTAAGCCTGGCGGTTCTATAAGGGACCGGCCGACCTACCGGGGGAAACCTCTTCCCGACCTTCTCTAGTGCTAATACTGGATTGAACGAAATTAAACTACCGCATTTAACCAACATTGCGGTGGGCTGGAGGCTAACCTGATGCAGTGGATGGGGTGAGGAGTGCCTTTTGTGCTGCCCAGGATTATCCTACTGACATTAACCCTTTAACGCCGAAGCCACTTTTCCCCTTACTGACACAGCCCAGTTTTTCAAATCTGCCCTGTGACACTATAAGTGGTTATAACTTTGAAACGCTATAACATATCCAAGTGATTTTAAAATTGTTTTCTCGTGACACTTTGTACTTCATGTTAGTTGAAAAATTTTGGTGTTATGTTTTGCATTTATTTAGGAGAAAATCAGATATTTGGTGAAATTTGGAAAAATTCTCGATTCTCGAACTTCAACATGTTCTACTTTTACCACACATAGTCATAACCGAAAAACAAACTTAGTAACTAACATTCACCGAATATCTACTTTATGACTCCGTGGTTTTTTATGCATACTCTTATTTTTGTAGGATGTTCTGGGCCTTAGAACGTAGGGTGCGATTTTTCACATTTTCATAAAAACCGCAAAACCCTGAGGGACCTGCTCTGGTTTCAAATCACTAAATAAAGGAAAACCCCATAAATTACCCCATTATAGAAACTACACCCCTCAATGTATGTGAAACAACTTTTATGAAGTTTGTTAACCCTTTAATTGTTTTACGGGGGTTAAAACAAAATCGGATGCCATTATGAAAGTACATATTTCCATCTTTATTTTCATTTTTTTTTTTTTTTTTTTATATTTTTTATTTATTGGCAATTTGGACATATAAGGGCTTATTTATTGCGACATGCGATGCACTTTACAAATAAAAAATTATTCTGACTGGGATTTGGACCTAGAACCCGCAGTGTCCATGAACAATAATGACACAGCGTCTCAACCAACTGAGCTATAACTTCCGTGCTACATTTTAGTGGGTTATTGTCTTATTGATGGGATTTTATTAACTCTTGAATGTATGGGTGAAAGGAAAATTGTCAATTTTGGTTCCTTTCTTTGTGTGTTTTTTTTTTTTTTTTTTTTGGAGGGGGTCGTGCACCGAACACTAACAATACTATATTATCTATAACGTACAGATCACTATGATTACGTTGATACCTCATTTATATAGTTTTTCATTTATATTTACAATTTTACTGGAAAAAACTAATATAGAGGAAATCTATTTGTTTTTGCATCGCCATCTTTTCTGAGACATAACTATAATATTTTTTGGTTGGCAGAGCTAGTTTAGGGCTTATTCTTTACATGTTGAGTTGTCTTTTCCATTGATACCATTGCGGCGCTCTTTTTTTTTTTTTTGATCACGTATTAGAACATTTTTGTGAAGAGATTATATGAAAAATTTACATTTTTATCGAGTTTTTCGGGTTTGTTTTTACGGCAGTCAGCAAGCGGGTCCAATAATTTTACTAAGTTATTGCCTGTTCAAGATATTCTACACCTTACACAGTGTAATACAGATGTATTCACTGTGTAATGCTCAGCGTGTTACGCATGCTCAGTGTTACAGTCGGGTCCTGCCAGAAGGCACGGACCCAGCTCCCGGAAGGAGGATCGCGCAGCCCCGGGCACTGGCAGTCCCTGGGCTGCGATCCCTAAATGTGTTACCCTGTCCTGCGTTAGCTAAATTCCCTAAGCCCACAGGTGTATCCTGACTGCCTTCTAATTGTGTGAGTAGTGATCTAATGGACGTGATGACCTCTGTGTTCTTGTGTGATGAGATAATGGATGTGATGACCTCTGTGTTCTTGTGTGATGAGATAATGGACGTGATGACCTCTGTGTTCTTGTGTGAGGAGGTAATGGCCGACCACGAGGGGAGGCCACTGAACTCATCGGATGAAGTCTTCGCTGGTGGAGCTGACGTGTCCTGATGAGAAGACTGCTTTGTCCTGTTCAGATGGTTGGTGATGTTCGGAAGCTGAAGTGATGCGTTGAGGTGGTTTCTTGATGATGTCAGAGCTGCGAGGTGGAGCTTGAGAGCCTTGGCTGCCATGACGGGATGACCTCTGGAACTGCAGTGGCTGTAGATGAGCTGAGGATCTGTTTTCGGATTCCTGGCGAGTTGTTGGATGCTCTGATGTCCGCCTGGAGAGCTTGGTCAGGCGGTGTGGGAATTCTCTGCGGCGTTGTCGGTAGTCTCGGTGCCGGGTGCGGGCGTGTGAGTGTGCCACCTCGCGGCCACCGGAACCCGGTGACGATGGGCTGTTGTAGTGTCTGCGACGTCCTGATGATGCGTCCTCTGTGATGATGCGTCCTCCGTGATGTCTGGGAGTCCATTCTGCTGTGCCGTTGCTGCTCGTTGGACGGGGATCTGTGGCTCCTGTCTCTGTGGTGCACCGTGGGCATAGAGGTCTCTACTGCATCAAGGGTATGCAGAGAGGACTCAAGGGAATAGGAGAAGGGAAAAGGAGCTGCCCAGGGATCCAGGGCTGTGGTGTTGGCTGGGCCGGGGGGCATGGTGGTGGTGGGGGGGGGGAGGAGAGGGCCAGGACGCAGGCTGGTGATAGCGCTGCTGGCGGCTGTGTTGGTGGGGGGTATGTGACAGGGAGGGCCTGGGGCTGGCTGGGGAGTAGGCCCGGGCCTGATGTAGGGCCTGGGTGAGGAGCAGGCCTGAGGCCTTGTATAGGGCCTGGGGCTGCATAGGGGGGTAGGCCAGAGGCCTAGTGTTGGGCCTGGGGCTGCATAGGGGGGTAGGCCAGAGGCCTAGTGTTGGGCCTGGGGCTGCCTGAAGATCCTGCCGCGCCAAGGAGAGTGCTGGGGGAGGGGTGGCGTTGAGAGGAGGAGAGCCTGGGGCTGCCGGTGGGATGCGGAGGCACCGCACGACGGTATGAGGGGGAGCCATGAGGAGAAGGCCTTGTGTCCCCTGCTGGCTGCCGGGTGGGCCGGGCCGCAGCGCTAGATGCTGCTCCCGGCTGAAAAACACGCCGGAGTTCCGGTGAGCGCGGGGGGGGGGGGGGCGGCGGGCGGGAGGGAGCGGGGGAGGTGCGGGCTGGCTGGCAGGGGATCGCGGCCTGCATGGATGGCGCTGGGAGGCATGGCCGCAGGGCTGGGAGCAGGCACCGGCTGGAGGACACGCCGGAGCGGAGGTGAGCGCGGGGGGGTGATCGGGGGAGGTGCGGGCTGGCTGGCTGGGGATCGCGGCCTGCTTGGATGGCGCTGGGAGGCACGGCCGCAGGGCTGGAAGCGGGCACCGGCTGGGGGACCCGCCGGAGCGGAGGGGAGCGCGGGGGGGTGATCGGGGGAGGTGCGGGCTGGCAGGGGAGCACGGCCTGCTTGGATGGCGCTGGGAGGCACGGCCGCGGCGCTGGCACCGGCTGGGTGATTCGCAGAAGCGGTGGAGAGTGGAGGCAGTGACAGGAAGGGGGACGCGGCCTGCTGGGTGAACACAGGGTGGGTGCGGGGCGCAGCGCTTGGATGCCGGGTGGGGGAGCGCGCGGGAGGCAAACACTTACCCTTTAAGGCCTCCTTCCGATCCGTCCCCCGACGATCCGCTGCACTGGCTGCAGCATGGGTCCCACGTGGTCTGGGCGACGCCATCTTTTTCTGGCCCGGGCCGCGCTTCCTGGTTGGTGCAGGCGATCCAGGGCTCAAACTGACAGGAGGCCTGATCTTCCGGATGGGCCTTCCTCTATCTTCTGCCAGCTGCTCCTTAGGCACTGCACTGGAGACGCTGCACACGTGGAGGAGGTGAGGAGCACTGGGTGGGTGGTGGTGACAGGGTGGCGGGCCGCCGGGCAGGGGGTGGTGGCTGTACCCTCCAGGGTGGAAGCCACTGCAGGAGGATTCGGTCCTAGGAGATGGGTGTCCCCTTCAAGGACGTCCGCTTCTTGAACCGACCCGGCAGCAGGGCGCTGCAGGAGGGTATCCAGCATGGCTGAACCATCCAGGGCCACTTGCTAGAGTACTAGATCTTCTAGATAAGCCATGCTGGGTCTTTGCAGAGGTGTCTCTGACTTCTTGCCTCTTTGGTCCAGGGGGCAGAAGGAAAGAGGCCCCCCCCCCACGTGCTCTCGGACTTTATAAAACCACCGGGCGGGTCCTTACCCGCCCCCAAACACCGCCTCCTGTGACCTCACACGGGAGGAGTAAAGGGGCAAGCCCCACCAGCCTACCAGAAGGCTTGAAACCACCCCCTACAGTCCTCAGCCCCTTCGCTAGTTGATTTGGGGCTTGTTATGCTCTCTGTTGCTGCAAATTTGACTGCACAAGGTGCTTGATCACCTCCTCCATGGCAGCTGCTGTGTGCTGGCTCTGAGCTGAAGCCTTTGCTCTAAACCAACAGTATATCCAGGGGATTATGCCCACATCCAAAGCACCAATTGTAGGGGATCAACTCAAAGGGCGACTTCAGTAACAGTCCAGGTAGCTGTTTTATTTCTTTCCAAAACAGTTTAAAGAAACAGAATCGCTTGCTTCAGCATATAACAGAAAATACAGTCCATATAAACGGGCCGGACTCACAGTCCTTTGTAGATTGTGTCTCCATCCAGCAGCATAACCAACAATGTCACTATTGCTGATCCTTGGCTGTGTAACCCCTCCAGCTCTGCATGCAGTATAGCAGAGACTTCCAGACTGCAAACACACATCCCCAGCTCACCTGAGCTTCCTGGCTTTATCTCTCAGCCAAAACCTGGCCTGGATATGTGGGAGTAGTCACCCACCCTGCTCTTGACTCCTCCAATGAAAGCCGGCCCGGATCAACTGCATTAAGCAGCTTTGCTACATTAACAATTGTCAGAAACCTAAGGTTCCTGACCAAACATTAACCGGCTCACTTCACTGAGGCCAGGCACCTCGGTGACACATATCTGCCATCAATAATGGCCCCTTGTACCTTCTCACAATACACATGCAGTACTGCATGGTCACTTTTTTAAGCTTTTTTAAGCTTTTTTAATGCTTAATTAAGTGCTCAGAGGTGTTACCAATAGTCAGAGTACAGACTGTGACCTATAGTAGCCTGCATGCTGCAGGGTTTATGGATAGCTCAGCCATTCTGCCAATATATTAGCCTCATGCTGTTGGAGAGCGAAGTTTATCAGTGCAGTGACGTGGGGATCAGCATTAATTGGAAGATTGTGTAATATTATAATGTGTTGGGTCACATTTCTTCTGCCAGTAAAGTTACTGTAACCAGCAGGTGTGACCGTGCCGTACTGCAGCCGCTGTTAGGTATGGGCACTGGGATCTGTCCACCCAAACCTCTGTGTATGTTGTTGGTAGCAGCAGTGAAATATGCAGAATGTCGCTTCTCCAGAGGGCACTACAGTTGTTTCCTTACACTGCTGTGTTCTTAGTTCTGTGCATTAAACGATTATACAGCTACTTCCCTGTGCTCTGAATGAAAGGCTGTAGAATTCAACTAGAAGTTTAGTACAGGCTTTATGCAAAGAGGAGGCGCTGTGGAGAAGTTTCTAATGGCAAAAAAAACCGGAGGAAACACATCATGTGCTGCAAGTCCAGCTACAATATTGGAATATAATTCGTTTTTCACAAAACACACAAAAAGGTACAATTACACATCTCTCCAGGGACAAAACTGATTGGTAACACTATAAGTAGACTTCCTCAGAAAATATATTAATGCTGATTGTCTGGGGTCTAACCTCCGGGACCCCAATGATCAACTGAACGGGGGACTAGAAAGCGGAGCTGAACTATTAATAGATGTATATTGGTATATCCTGCCCCTACACTTACACATTACAAAAACATGTAAAGTGACCATTCCCTTTAAATAGGACTCATCTGCAGTACCAGTGACAGCCATCACCACAAGGATAGCGCTGGACCATCAATTACAGGAATATGGTGTGTACCTTTGGAATAAAATATCCTCTGAATGTGACATCCTGAGAAGTCGCATGTGGAATAGCAGCCGGTACAATATCTCCAAATCGTAGAATTTCATGGATGACGGCGTCTGTATACGGCATGTGTTTCCGGTGCTCCATTTGCGGCTGAGATGACCCAATCACTTTATCAATTTCATTCTGCACTTTCTCTGTCGGTATAGAGATACGGATTAAAGTTTCATGACATCAAACTATTGGCCACCATGTAAACCTCAAAGGGAACCTGTCAGAAGAAATAAACCTCATAAACTACTACCTGTCATGGTTTATAAGGAAGCGGAAAACCATATAAAGAGAGCAGCAAGAAGTAGGGAGACAGGGATGGGAAAACTGTCCCTTACTCTATGACTAAGCTAGGCCATGCCTGCGGGAGATGGTCGGCTTATCCAGGCTAGCCCCGGACCCGATAACTTCTCTCTCTCTGAACATGAAGACCTATCCAGAAAGTAGGGATAAGGAAAAAAGGATACTGCGGTCTGGTGTACTCAATTTTGCCCCCCCCCCCCCAAGTGAAAGATTGTTGCAAGTAAAACTTAGCGAACTAGCACTCCCATCATGCACACAAACACACCACCGAGACTGAATACAGAAAGTAGAGCAATAGGGAGGACAGGAATAACAGGAACAACCAGAGCAGGTCCACAAAACTCTCACTATAAAGAAAAGCAGACAAAGGGGAGCAGACAGGAAAGTGGTGAGTGCATACAAGAGAACAGACAGGAAAGTGGTGAGTGACTACAAGAGAACAGACAGGAAAGTGGTGAGTGCATACAAGAGAACAGATAGGAAAGTGGTGAGTGCACACAAGAGAACAGAAAGGAAAATGGTGAGTGCATACAAGAGAATAGACAGGAAAGTGGTGAGTGACTACAAGAGAATAGTCAGGAAAGTGGTGAGTGCATACAAGAGAACAGACAGGAAAGTGGTGAGTGACTACAAGAGCACAGACAGGAAAGTGGTGAGTGCATACAAGAGAATAGACAGGAAAGTGGTGAGTGCACACAAGAGAATAAACAGGAAAGTGGTGAGTGCATACAAGAGAACAGACAGGAAAGTGGTGAGTGCATACAAGAGAACAGACAGGAAAGTGGTGAGTGCATACAAGAGAACAGACAGGAAAGTGGTGAGTGACTACAAGAGAACAGACAGGAAAGTGGTGAGTGCATACAAGAGAACAGACAGGAAAGTGGTGAGTGACTACAAGAGAATAGACAGGAAAGTGGTGAGTGACTACAAGAGAACAGACAGGAAAGTGGTGAGTGCATACAAGAGAATAGACAGGAAAGTGGTGAGTGCACACAAGAGAATAAACAGGAAAGTGGTGAGTGCACACAAGAGAACAGACAGGAAAGTGGTGAGTGACTACAAGAGAACAGACAGGAAAGTGGTGAGTGACTACAAGAGAACAGACAGGAAAGTGGCGGGTGAATACAAGAGAACAGACAGGAAAGTGGTGAGTGACTACAAGAGAACAGACAGGAAAGTGGTGAGTGACTACAAGAGAATAAACAGGAAAGTGGTGAGTGCATACAAGAGAACAGACAGGAAAGTGGTGAGTGCATACAAGAGAACAGACAGGAAAGTGGTGAGTGCATACAAGAGAACAGACAGGAAAGTGGTGAGTGCATACAAGAGAATAGACAGCAAAGTGGTGAGTGCATACAAGAGAACAGACAGGAAAGTGGTGAGTGCATACAAGAGCACAGACAGGAAAGTGGTGAGTGACTACAAAAGAATAGACAGGAAAGTGGTGAGTGCATACAAGAGAACAGACAGGAAAGTGGTGAGTGCATACAAGAGAACAGACAGGAAAGTGGTGAGTGACTACAAGAGAACAGACAGGAAAGTGGTGAGTGACTACAAGAGAATAGACTGGAAAGTGGTGAGTGCATACAAGAGAATAGACAGGAAAGTGGTGAGTGCATACAAGAGAATAGACAGGAAAGTGGTGAGTGACTACAAGAGAATAGACAGGAAAGTGGTGAGTGACTACAAGAGCACAGACAGGAAAGTGGTGAGTGACTACAAGAGAATAGACAGGAAAGTGGTGAGTGACTACAAGAGAACAGACAGGAAAGTGGTGAGTGCATACAAGAGAACAGACAGGAAAGTGGTGAGTGCATACAAGAGAATAGACAGGAAAGTGGTGAGTGCACACAAGAGAATAAACAGGAAAGTGGTGAGTGCATACAAGAGAATAGACAGGAAAGTGGTGAGTGACTACAAGAGAATAGACAGGAAAGTGGTGAGTGAACAGACAGGAAAGTGCTGAGTGACTACAAGCGAACAGACAGGAAAGTGGTGAGTGACTACAAGAGAACATACAGGAAAGTGGTGAGTGACTACAAGAGAACAGACAGGAAAGTGGTGAGTGCATACAAGAGAACAGACAGGAAAGTGGTGAGTGCATACAAGAGAACAGACAGGAAAGTGGTGAGTGCATACAAGAGAATAGACAGGAAAGTGGTGAGTGCACACAAGAGAATAAACAGGAAAGTGGTGAGTGCATACAAGAGAACAGACAGGAAAGTGGTGAGTGCATACAAGAGAACAGACAGGAAAGTGGTGAGTGCATACAAGAGAATAGACAGGAAAGTGGTGAGTGCATACAAGAGCACAGACAGGAAAGTGGTGAATGCATACAAGAGAATAGACAGGAAAGTGGTGAGTGCATATGCAACACCCTTGCCGATGCAAGGCAGAGGGGTTGTTGCGAATACGTCCCACCATGTAGCTTGCAGCCTGTGTAGGGTCTGATCAGCCCCACAACATGTCACTACATAACACAGGGAAACACTGCAGCGGTAGAGTCTGCCTGATAAAGCAGGAGTTAATTCTTTATGTGATGTAATCTGTGTTGACCAATCACATGTGTTATAATCTTGTATCTGTGAGCTGGGATGCGGTTGGAGGAGTAACCACCACCTGACCAGTGGGAGTAATAAAACCCCTGGTCAGGAAAGTTCTAGAGAGAGAAGAAGACTGGAGTTAATCCAGTACAGACCAGATTAGAGACTCAGAAGAGTCAGTGCAGCCAGCACACCAGACCAGAGCAGGAGAGCTCAGCTCCCTGCCTGAATGGAGTGAACAGTTAGTTAGTGAGAGAAAGGGATATCATCCTACCTTCAAGGGTGATATCTGAAGAAACCCAGGACAAGCTGAAGCATCCTACTAGGACACAGCTACCTCCCAGCCTGCCCTTGCATCCAGGCTGGTGATCTGCTCCTGTGGCTCCCTCCAACTGCATCTCCAGCATTCTACCATTTGTCAAGGCATGTTGCTACTGTTCCTGTCGGTTCCAATAAAGAACTGTAAGTTATTTTTGTTCAACGTCTGCCTCCATCTGGTCCCTGCTACTACGGCTGTCACCATCATGGGCACCCTATTCACCTCACAGAGACTCATACTCCAGACACCAAAGGGTTGCCTCAGGGAGAACCGCTATAGCAGCCTCTCCCTCATCATTTCTTGCCAACACCACCCTGCTGGAGACCTGCCAGGCTATACGACAGCCCTCCGGTCCCCATACCAAGCACCGTGACACTAGCGTGCCTAGGCCGCAACCGCCAGCCACTCAGGTACTGCGGGCCCCGGCTGTCTCCAGGCCCCAAGAAAAGGCTAGGCCCCGGTGCAGGAAAGTGGTGAGTGCATACAAGAGCACAGACAGGAAAGTAGTGAGTGCATACAAGAGAACAGATAGGATAGTGGTGAGTGCATACAAGAGAACAGATAGGAAAGTGGTGAGTGCATACAAGAGCACAGACAATGGCATAGAATCTCTCACCACAGACAAAGTAACAAGCTACTGGAAAGTATAGATATTCCAACAGAACCGAGCCTGACATAAGCGTCAAATACAACAATACTTGCAAATACTGAATGACAAAACCAGCCTTAAATGGAGCCCAGCCACTCATGATAGGATAATAAAAATTAACACAGCAGAGACCTAAAAACCGCAGCAGGTAATGCAAAAACAGCAGCAACAAAAAGACAGGTATAAAGAATCAGGCTCCATAGCACAGGGGTAGAGAACCAACCAGAGAGGCCTAAGGACACCGTTTCAAATCCAGTATGTTGTCAAGCAGCGTAGCCTGCTTTCAGATAATGGGGCAGATTTACTTACCCGGTCCTGTTGCAATCTCCAAGGTGCGTTGTCCGATGAGGATGAAGTCCGGTGCGATTCACTTAGATCGTGCGCCCGTTATCCTGCATGTGTCGCTTCCCCGCTCAGGTCCGCCGGAGTTCACCTTCTTCTTTCCCGGTGCATGTAAGTGCATTGTCTTGCGACACAACTTGCATTTTAAATCCCACGCTCAGTCCGAATCAGTCGGGTTTCCAACTGCCAAAATCTGCCAATTGCGCCAAAATCCAATTGCGTGCACCAAAAACCCCAGTTAAATGCAGCGCAAATCGGAAATAGTCGGGAAACCCGACGGAAATGCGGTGTGCGGACCCTAAGTAAATGTGCCCCAAGGTTTCTTTCATGGCTCCAGATAGTGGCATCATCAGAAAATCAACTTTGATGTGAGTTTAAATTTGTCATATAAAGTCAAGGAGGCGGAAGTCAAGCTCTTCCTGTCTCAGAAGCCCCCTTCACTGTAATTTATGGTCCTGCGTCCAATCACTTTATCATTTTCATTGTGCGCTATCTCTGTCGGTATAGCGATACGGATTGACATCGCTTTCCAGATCTACTGAAGTCTGGTTCATGATGTAATTCATGAGAGGCGGTGTTCAGAGGTTGGAAGAGCTTGACTTCAGTGTTAAACTCTCCGCCTCCTTGACTTTATACTATCAATTTACATTTCACTTCAAAGTGTATTTTCTGGGTGATGGAGCCACGCTGGCCTATGAAAGAATCATGTAAGGTGTAAAGTTGCTGGCCAACATACTGGTAGTATACTTGTAGTAGTTTATTAGGCCAGTTTCTGATGACAGGTTCCCTTTACAGGGTTTTTTCAGGTAAAAAATAAAATATTGATAACATATCCATAAACAGGTCCTTGAAATCAGATAGATTGGGGTCCACCTCCCAGAACCCACACATCAGCTATACAGAAAATTGGACAGGAAGTAGTAAGCTCCATTCTCTGTGTAGTGGTCAAACCTGGTAACTGCATGTCAGCTTCCATTCATTTGAATTGGAGTTAAGCTGCAGTTATTCCCCTCATCCACTATACAGAGAACAGAGATGACTGCTTCCTGTTCTATTTTCTGTTTAGCAGGAGATTTTTGGGGGTTCTGGATGTTGGATCTCCATTTTGGGACCCGATTATTGCTCTAATGTGGTACAGGAGCAGCGATCATGACCTCCATATAAACTCATCATACTACAATGTATCTCACTTTGGATTTCTGGATATTTCATCAGAAGCAGAAGACCCCATCTCAATATGGTGGACGTTGTCTCCGTTCCAGCAAAAAACAGATCCCCCACCAGCACAGTCAGGTTTTCATTGTGGAAGAACTGAGTGGATTCTGGTTTCCCCTGAGAAAAAAAAACTTACATAAAATATATTGATATGACAGAAATGTATGAAGAAGAATTGAGAATATTGAAATCCAACGTTCCCAGTCCTTATCTCTCACATACCCCAGTGTGCCACCAAATAGTTTAGTCCTAGGGACCAATGCATACACGGGCATTGTACCACCCACGGGCCAAATCCGGCTAACTGTCTGACCAGCCGGGAGCTCCCCTGCCTGACCACCTGCCCTTGCTCCCGAATGCTGAGAAATCACCGGCACACGACCGGTCCCGCAGGTAGAGTGGGGCCCGCAGCTGTCTCTGTAGCAGAGCTGGGAGTAATACGCTCCTTGCTCTGTCACTATGCACAGCACTGCGCTCCCAGTGCCATAATGATATCACTGACACAGGGCACCTTGCTGCAGGGGTGGTACAGAACACAGCCACCCTGGAAAGATCAGAGAAAAGGTAAGTAGTGTTCTTTTATTATTAAAACCTGCACTGCCATAAAGGTGGGGGGGGAGATGGGACAAAAAACAGAGGACATAATAAGAAGGGGAATTATAAAAGAGGGCATAAGAAGAAGGGGCACTAAAAATTGGGGCACAATGGTGGGAGCATAATAAATGCCCGAGTAATGCAAGGTGGCATTATACATGGGAGCATAATAAGAGGGGTCATTATGAATGGGAGCGTATTGAGAGGGGGCATTATGAAAGGGGGCATAATGAGAGGGGGCATTATGAATGGGGGCATAGTGAGAGGGGGCATTATGACTGGGGGCATAATGAGAGGGGGCATTATGAATGGGGGCATAATGAGAGGGGGCATTATGACTAGGGGCATAATGAAAGGGGACATTATGAATGAGGGCATAATGAGAGGGGGCATTATAAATGGGGGTATTAGTTATTGGGAAGAACTGAGTTAGATATATTAGTCTAGCTGTGGATGTGGATGTTGTCTCCATTCCAGCAAAAAAACAGATCCCCCACCAGATTCTAGTTTCCCCTAAAAAATAAACTTACATAAAATACATTGATATGACAGAAATGTATGAAGAAGAATTGAGAATATTAAAATCCAACGTTCCCAGTCCTTATCTCTCACATACCCCAGTGTGCCACGGGCATTGTACCACCCATGGGCCAAATCCGGCTAACTGTCTGACCAGCCGGGAGCTCCCCTGCCTGACCACCTGCCCTTGCTCCCGAATGCTGAGAAATCACAGGCACACGACCGGTCCCGCAGGTAGAGTGGGGCCCGCAGCTGTCTCTGTAGCAGAGCAGGGAGTAATACGCTCCTTGTTCTGTCACTATGCACAGCACTGAGCTCCCAGCGCCATAATGATATCACTGACACAGGGCACCTTGCTGCAGGGGTGGTACAGAAGACAGCCACCCTGGAAAGATCAGAGGAAAGGTAAGTAGTGTTCTTTTATTATTAAAACCTGCACTGCCATAAAGGTGGGGGGGGGCAAAAAACAGAGGACATAAGAAGAAGGGACACTAAAAATTGGGGCACAATGGTGGAAGCATAATAAATGCCTGAGTAATGCAAGGTGGCATTATACATGGGAGCATAATAAGAGGGGTCATTATGAATGCGAGCGTATTGAGAGGGGGCATTATGAATTTGGGCATAATGAGAGGGGGCATTATGAAAGGGGGCATAATGAGAGGGGGCATTATAATTGGGGGCATAATGAAAAGGGACATTATGAATGGGAGCATAATGAGAGGGGGGCATTATGAATGGGAGCATAATGAGAGGGGGCATTATGAATGTGGGCGTAATGAGAGGGGCTTTATGAATTGGGGCATAATGAGAGCGAACATTATGAATGGGAGCGTAAAGAGCGATGGGAGCATAATGAGAGGGGCATTATGACTGGGGCATAATGAGAGGGGGCATTATGAATGGTGGCATATTGAGAGAGGGCATTATGAATGGGGGCATAATGAGAGGGGGCATTATGAATGGGGGCATAATGAGAGGGGGCATTATGAATGGGGGCATAATGAGAGGGGGCATTATGAATGGGGGCATAATGAGAGGGGGCATTATGAATGGGGGCATAATGAGAGGGGCATTATGAATGGGGGATAATGAGAGGGGGCATTATGAATGGGGGCATAATAAGAGGGGGCATTATGAATGGGGGCATAATGAGAGGGGGCATTATGAATGGGGGCATAATGAGAGGGGGCATTATGAATGGGGGGATAGTGAGAGGGAGCATTATAAATTGGGGAGAACTGAATTATATTGAGATATATTGCAATTTCTTATGTTACAGATGGAAAGATCAATTGCCCACCCCTGGACTATTGCAGAGGGCATGTCATGAGACAGTCATCACCTTTTACCATTGTTCAAGAATATGGAACTTGCGGCCACACTTCACAAGGTGGCTCCCTCTAACAGCAGTCAGGATACTGTACCCAGGAGAGTGGGAGATGCGAGTACTACAAGGAGAGATGAAATCTTCATCCTACCTCTTGTTGCTTGACTAAGAAGGCATCAACAAGGTTCCTCTGGTCATTCACATCCAGATCCTTCTTATATTTAGTAAATGTGTCGCTAAGAAAACCTTTAAAGTTTTCAAAGTTTTCAAAAATTGTTCTGTGAGGTCCTGGCATCCGATCAATCAGGGTTGGGAAGATATTGTACAGCTTGAAAAAAATATAGAAAAACAAAAGCTGAAAGTATTTTTCAAACACTGAACCTGAGAAATGTAAATGAAATCAAACTGTTCTACTTATTCCTCTTTGTTTTCTCTCACTTTGCTACAATCTTTTTGTTTTTGTTTTGTCCTGTTTTTGTCTCTGTGTTGCACTTTGGCGCAGGAAGGGAAGATCGTCCAGTTGTCGCCTACCATGTAGGGTAGGATTGGTAGGTAGACACAACTAGGTGGGCCTTATGTTAGGACTTCCCTTTGAAAGCCTGTATTGTAAGATACAATCTACAGGTTGTCCAGCCACATAAAAAGTTGATTAACCCCATTTTAAGCAAAAATTTTTTTGGCAAAACTTACGTGGCCATTACTTCTTTTTTTGCGTGCTACTTTTAAAATGTTTTGCCAAATTTTTTTAGGGACACATAGGGGCAGATTTACTTACCCGGTCCATTCGCGATCCAGCGGCGTGTTCTCTGCGGTGGATTCGGGTCAAGCCGGGATTTATTAAGGCAGTTCTTCCGACGTCCACCAAATGGCGCTGCTGCGCTGAAGTTCCCCGGAATGCACTGGAATACACCGAGCCGGGCTGAGTGAAGGTAAGTGCAAGCTTCGCGACACATTTTTGCTTTTTAAATGCGGCGGCTTTTCCGAATCCGTCGGGTTTTCGTTCGTCCACAACCCCCGATTTCCGTTGCGTGCATGCCAGCGCCGATGAGCCACAATCCAATCGCGTGCGCCAAAATCCCGGGGCAATTCAGAGGAAATCGGCGCAAATCGGAAATATTCGGGTAACACGTTGGGAAAACGCGAATCTGGCCCTTAGTAAATTACCCCCAGCTAGATAAAACATAACAAAAGTTTAAAGATTTTTTTCTTTTAATTTTTTGTATTATTTGGGGTTAAAAGTGAAAAAAGTTTTTTTTTTGTAATTTTATTTTCAAATTAAGTCAAAATGATCATTATTAATGAATTCACTATTTTGTTTTGGACGTTTTGATATATAATATGTATAGTCTCGGGACAGTCTCTTCATAGCTCCGCACCCAGGCTTTCTAGGCACTGAGGAGTTGCCTTAACTTCCTATAAAGCAAGTGACGCATGCACAGTGACAACGAGGCACGATAAGCCGCCCTTGCTCCTCCTTGCGCATGTCAGAATTACATGGCTCACCGTGCAAGCTCAAGGTTGGCTTGTGCTGTGATCCCATGTCATGGGTGGGAGGGGGAATAGAGGGAAGATGTGGGAGGGGGAACAGAGGGAAGATGTGGGAGGGGGAATAGAGGGAAGATGTGGGAGGGGGAATAGAGGGAGGATGTGGGAGGGGGAATAGAGGGAGGATGTGGGAGGGGAAATAGATGGAGGATGTGGGAGGGGGAATAGAGGGAGGATGTGGGAGGGGAAATAGATGGAGGATGTGGGAGGGGGAATAGAGGGAGGATGTGGGAGGGGGAATAGAGGGAGGATGTGGGAGGGGAAATAGATGGAGGATGTGGGAGGGGGAATAGAGGGAGGATGTGGGAGGGGGAATAGAGGGAGGATGTGGGAGAGAGAATAGAAGGAGGATGTGGGAGGGGGAATAGAGGGAGGATGTGGGAGGGGGAATAGAGGGAGGATGTGGGAGGGGGAATAGAGGGAGGATGTGGGAGGGGGAATAGAGGGAGGATGTGGGAGGGGGAATAGAGGGAGGATGTGGGAGAGAGAATAGAAGGAGGATGTGGGAGGGGTTTGGAGTGAAGATTCAAATGAGCAGGCGCCTGTTGCAATATGAAAGGCACAGGCCCCAGGACTTTGATGCGCAAGCTGGCAGGAAACCAGGTAAATTTTATAATCAGATATTACTAAAATAAAGGAATATAGAGATGATGTAAAAACATGTGTGACACGGACCTTTCTGTCTATATTGGAACCTGTCACCTTTGAAAAGGACAGCGTTTTGGTGACAGGTTCCCTTTAAGGTAAATCACAGAAGCGGCAATTCAGTGAAACACATTTTGCAATACTTTTAAAGGAAACCTACCACCACGGATCTACCTTTTAAGTAGATCCAATGGCAGGTTCCTGTAATGTATAAATGTATTGCCCTTTTTCGGGCTAATTCTTGCATGGCGGATAACTTTAATAAACTTTAATTCTCCCAATATGCAAATTTTCTAAAGAGGCTACCGGGGCGTGGAGTAGCCGGAGCTGAGGCTACATGGCGCGGCTACTCCACACCCCAATAGCCTCTTGTGTTCTGCCTACCCCGAGATCTTCAGTGCGCAGCTCCTGGTAGCTGCACGCACCCATCTGCAAACCTGGGTTCTGCGCATATGCAGACTGCAGGCCGCCGGCTGCGCAGTCTCGGCTCTTGAGCCAGAGCTTCTGAGCATGCGCAAAACCCGGGTTCGCAGACGAGTGCACGCAGCTACCAAGAGCTGCGCGCTGAAGATCTCGGGGTAGGCAGAACACAAGAGGCTATTGGGGTGTGGAGTAGCCGCGCCATGTAGCCTCAGCTCCGGCTACTCCACGCCCCAGTAGCCTTGTTAGATAATTTGAATATTGGGCGAATTAAAGTTTATTAACGTTATCGGCCACGCAAGAATTAGCCCTAAAAGGGGCTATACATCTGTACATTAGAGGAACCTGCCACCGGATCAACCTTAATAGGTAGATCCGTGGTGGTAGGTTTCCTTTAAATCGCTGTGGCTGAATGAAGCCAGTAAAGAGGACCTCTTTCATATGATATTGAAGGTCTGTCCTAAGGATAAACCATCCATTTTGCAATCCTAGGCCACCTCTTCAACTCTTATACTGAATATAAATATCTGACTTACCAGGGCCCATGGGCTTCCGAGGAGTTTTAGATTCTCACTAACTAGAGCCATAAGCCTCAGTATGGTCGGGTCCTCATACTCAAATCTTTTATTAAGCAATAAGGCTACAATAATATTGGTTACTGCAGCATTTAAGCTTGTGAAATCGCCAAAGGGTCTTCCTGGAAAAGAAAAAAGTTAAGAATTAAAATGTAGAAATCTAGTAGGTCAAACTTAAATACCTACAACAGAGGAATCTCAACCTTTATCTAATACCTACTACCGATATTTAGAGATTATATTAAGAAGAGTATTTTTTACAATATTGTAAGTGAGAAGAAAACAGCTTAAAAACATAAATATTATGATTTTATTGCTGAAATGATGCTCATTGATGGATCTTCTCATTAGCATCTAATGAATCTTATCTTTGGTTTCTTATGGATCTTCAATTCAACAAGTTTTGACCTCTTTAGCTTCTTCTGGATCTTATCTTCAGCTTCCTCTGGATCTTAACTTCAGTTTCTTGTAGGTCATGTCTACAACTTCTTCTGGATACTCTCTTCAGTTTCTTCTGGATCGTCTCTTCAGCTTCTTCTGGGTCATGTCTTCAGCTTCTTCTGGGTCATGTCTTCAGCTTCTTCTGGGTCATGTCTTCAGCTTCTTCTGGATTCTGTCTTCAGCTTCTTTTGGAAACTTTTAAGTTTCTACTGGTTCTTCTCTTCTGGAACTTCATTTAAACATTCTATTTACCTCTTTAGTTTCTTCTGGATCTTCTCTTTTCTCTTCTCTGTTTTTTTTCTTTAGCATTCTCTTCTTCTCTTCTACTTCTTTTAGATCTGCTCCTCTGGTTCTCCTAGATCTTCAGCTTCTTCATTGCTTTGGACCTCTGGAGTTTTACAACTTTTTGCAATAATTTCTCATCGTTGTCCTTTTAATTTGCTTTGCACGAAGAGTGCAAAACTGTACTGTACTTCACAACTTTTGCTTTTGGAACTCCTTGGACTCAATCGTAGAATTATTGATCCCTTGGGGTCATGTCAGCCATTGTACAGTTCTAGTTTAGGAGGAGATTCCCATTCCATTAAACTTTTTATTCATTTCCAAAGTATACAGCATACATCATTGACGAAAAATGAATCCATCATATAACCCATATCACTCCATCTAGACCACTGAACATTGCTTGCATCTCCTGACCTCTACAGAGTATTTTCTGGTCCTGTTGATCTCTCTTGTCAGGTAATTCAAGAGTAATGTGCTTCACCAACTCTTCTTTTATTACTATTGAAAGCAGTAGATTACTATTTCTACTTCTGTTAAAGGGGCATTCCTCCCACGAAAACAAGTTTCTTATATGTACTCAGGATAACAAAATAACACATTCTGTAATTCACTGTTATTAACATAAATGCAGCATTTCATAGATATAAGTCCAACCTGTCTCTATCAGTCTTTTTGTACACATTCTCCCTAGACAACACCCTGTAACTTCTCACTTTAGGGTCGGGCTGCCATCTTGCATTCCACTGTGAGGCCGTGCTTGCTGAGTTAATGGGGGTCATTTACTAAGGGCCCGATTCATGTTTTCCCGACGTGTTACCCGAATATTTCCGATTTGCGCCGATTTTCCCTGAATTGCCCCGGGATTTTGGAGCACGTGATTGGATTGTGGCGCATCGGCGCTGGCATGCGTGAGATGGAAATTGGGGGGCGTGGCCGAACGAAAACCCGGCGTATTCGGAAAAACCGCCGCATTTAAAAACGGAAAATGTGTTGCGGAGCTTGCACTTACCTTCACTCAGCCCGAGCCGGTGAACTCCAGCGCGTTCCAATGCTTTTCAGCGCAGCAGCGCCACCTGGTGGATGGCGGAGGAACTACCTTAATAAATCCCGGCTGGACCCGAATCTAGCGCAGGGAACGTGCCGCTGGATCGCGAATGGACCGGGTAAGTAAATCTGCCCCAATGTGTCTTTCTGCTCTGAGCCTGTAGCCCCGCCCCCTGCATGAAGCTCACACTGACACTAACTGATCACTTCCTGCCAGGATATTGTGAGCAGAGAGAAGCTGCAAACGACAAGGAGATAAGTGATCTGGGGGAAGGGGGAGGCAGGCACATATCTGTGAGAACACAGATGTAGCAGAGCTAAAAGTTTAAGAGTGTAAAAACCTGACAGCCTCTGTCTGTCATGTCTCTGTGTAATCTCTTGCATCTCATTATCTCTGATCTGTCTCATCTCTCTCTCTATGTGTCAGTGTGTTAGTACAATGTCAGAAGCCAGATAAAAGTGTATATACACCTGTACCCTGATAATGTAACCACAGAACCCCACAGAACTAGATGGATCATAATGTGTCCTCTTAGAGAGGTTCCTATCACTGAGTGATAGGAGCTAAAACAGCATTAAAACCGAGTAAAATTGTAAAGTAAGGGGTTAAAATGATCTATATTGAAGCAAAGTAACCAATTATGTTTCTACCCTTGTACCAGATCTAGGGTAGTTTCTGGATATCCATTCTTTGTTCAATGAAAATTACACGAAAAATCTGTTTCTACCCTTGAATCCTTAGAAATATTTTTGAATGATTATGGATTACAGGGAGGTCTATGGGAAATTTTTCATTCTTATTGGCTGTAGGGGATATGGTTTTGAGGATGATATTTGTATTCCTAATAAAGAAGACCTTCATGAACCTTCCTGCACAGCTGCATACATCCACTGATCTCTGGGATCTGGGAAATGGGTTTGTTCAGGCGAAGAAAACTGACTTAACCTCGAAAGAAGAACACTTGAAATCTTCTCAGTTTCATTAGATGTTATGGTTTAATGGGGGTCTTAATAAACTTCTCTCAAAGGTTTATATTGCAGACTTATATCTCATCTATCAAACAATAACCTGATGTTACGTCTAGTAGTTACTTGTACTAGAGGTAACAATTACATGGTCAACAATATAAGGTATAAATAAAAAATAAAGCAAGTCTAAAACCACCATAACAACAATGCAGAATCCTCAGCTCTCACCTTCATAGGATTTCCACTTCTGCACTAAAAATTCGGCCTCCTCGGTGATCCTGTTGTCTAATGTTTTCTTCCCCATTCCATAATCTCGTAGTGTCGAGAGAGCAAATCTTCTCATCACTTTCCAGTTTTCTCCATTGGCAAAAGCAATACCTGAGCAATGTAAGTAATACATGTTATAGGGAAGTGCAATTGTAGACTGCAAAACATACACTATAGCACTCTACAATTCTGATGGTGACAAATATAGACTAGTATCAGTAGATGTATGGGTCATATAGCAGAGCCCATAGACTTTAATCTTGCTACAAATCAGTTTGTGAAATGATCTAATCTAAGCTTTATCTCAATGATATGTATGAGCTGTTACTGTAAAGTGAAGGTGTCTAGCAGCAGTAGACCATGTAACTACAAGGAGCAGAATGCTTAGACCTGCTATGCTTGGTGCATATTACCCAAGTGGGACCTGACCTGTATATGCAGCATTACCCCAGTGGGGCCTGACCACAGTGTGGGTACAACTGGATTCCCAGTGACCGGAGTGGCTGGCTGTAGTGGAACATAGCGCCGAAATGTGTCATGGAGGCTTGGAGAACAGTTCTCATCCATGCCGTCAGGGCCAAGAACCAAGAAGAGGGGGAGGATGTAGTGAAGGAATCCCACTGGGACACTCCCATTGTCCCAAGGTATACAGGAGACCTCTAAAGTTTAGAAAATAGTCTCCCTCTGGTCTGAATAGGATCCTACAGGACCATTATGTCATCCACAGCTAACTGTAGCGAAAACCGAGATTTTGACTTGTCATGATGTACCTAGTAAATGGCACATCGGTCAAATATAGACCAGGTGACTCTTCTCCACCACCATAACTCTGAATAATGTAGAATCTCCTGAAATATAGAAAGACATCTTCGGGAACTTGTCAATGTCCTGGATAACTATACATGACCGGCTTCCTTAAAGTAAATAAAAGTAAAAATTAAAGATACTTACCATGTTCCTTTACTACTTTAGAGAACAGGGGATTATGGGGTCTGTCGGAGAATGCTTCCGCGTGGTTCATCAGAGCATCTTTGATGGTCTCGTATCCACATAAGACAACCATTCTTGACATGCCCAAATGGATACTGAAGACGGGGCCGTACTCCTTGGAGAGCTACAAACAAAAACATCAGAGCAAAATTAAATTAAATCAATGAATTGTTTGTGAAAATTTGAATTTGGCTAGCTGAACACGAATGTTGTTTTTGTCTGTGTGCTACCTATTCATTCAAAGTTGAGCACACAAACAAATTCAATTGTATGGCCTCCAAGTGTGAGTCTACTGTCCAGACAACTGGGCTGTCTTTTCTACAGTTAACAGTGTGAGTGGACCTCACGCGCTAAAGACACACGAACCATATATTTGGCACAAATTAGCTTAGCAAACTTTTTCCAGACCCCCTGAATGCCAGGAGAAACACTTGTTGGTCTACTCTTAGTTTAAGCCATTAATAGTTGATTGGTTTCTGGTCAAAGCTCGAACCCCAGCCCGGTCAACTCTTCGGCACTAGACATGGACATAGACAATACATAGAGTTGGCCCCATACCCCAGTATAGGGGGGAACCTAAACTCTCTGCTGCCTGAGGCGAGCTATAGAACAGCACCAGAGCCATTATTTGAGGGGGTAGTGAGAGTGCAGTCACAACTGAGTCCAAGAGACCTAGGGGGCCCATACGGTCTACGTTTCCTATATGAGAAGACTAGTCCTATAAACAATAGATTATATATGAGGGCCACTTTGCACTGGTATACAATAGCTTCATGTTACCCCACCGAACAGGACCCCCTCTGCCCTATCCAGTAGTATAATATCAGGTTATTTTTGTAGTAAGTGGGTTCTACATGCAGTGTCTCATACACATGCTGACATCAGGTGGTAAGAGAAAATATTTTTAAGTGCCAGGTCCTGCTTTGAAGCAGATAACTGCTCCCATCTTGCAGCAGGTGGTGCTGCTTGAGGCAAATGGTTCAACTTGCCTAAGGGCTGGTGCGACCCTGCCCCTGTCGGAGCCAAGAGCTCTTTTTGGGTACTTTGTCTCAATTGATAGCAGCAGCCATCATGGAAGTGTCCTGGATTGTCAAGAAAGCATGTTTCATCCAAAACATGGTACCCTTTATTAACAGGCTTTGGTATTGTAACGTAGCTCCATTGAAGGTTATGGACCTTTCATTCAATACTGATTCAGCCATTTTTTTCTAATACTGGACAGCTCCTTTAAGTGTTGTAGTTGGGTTGTAGTCAACAAGTCCAGTCTAGATATAAGAAACACAAATAACAAAATGCTACAGAAAAAATTTCCTCTCCGAAATTATTAGAAATCCAGTTCGATAAAAATGATGTAAATCTTGCCAAGGTAAGATTATTTTCTGAAGATCTGCCCCATTTATGTTTTCCTTACCTGACAAAGTGTTTTATATGGTTTTGTCTTGTCCAACATGAGGACATTTCCAAGGATCGGTAAAGGTCTTGGCCCAGGAGGGAGGTGCTTGTATTTCTCTTGCTTTCGTTTGTTAAAAACTAAGGCCAAGAAGAAGACAGCAACGATGGACAGGAGAACTGTGACGAGCTCCATGTGAGATGTGAAAAGTCTATAAAAAGAAGACATAAAGGATAAGTGGATCTTCTTTAAAAATGTCTGCCAAATACTCTGAAGAGAGAGAATTTAGTTAGCAGGAAACCGCTACTGCAGGATGTTACTCACCTCATTTCGGCTACCGGTTCCCGCCTCATGATGCTCTGACACTACAGGCTAGGGTGGAAGTGTCAGAGATCATGTAACCAGTGTAGCCAATCAGAGTCCTCAATGGTCACAGGACTGAAAATGTCCCCATCACTGTGAATGTTGAATTCTATCCGAGGCCACTGATCAGCCCTGGTGGTCATGTGACGTGATATACTTTCAGCCTAGCCAGGAGTGGCTGTTTTTCTTGTCCCAGCTCTGGCTCTAGTATAACCATTTATAGCAATATATTGCATCCTAGTGTGGTAAATGTAATTCAATAATTGATCATCAGCAAGTGTGACTACTACTATCAAAGCAGAAGTTATGGCAGTTTTATGATATGGAATAGTCAGGCATCTGTTGCAATGACAAGGAGAAAAGACATCAGGGATGATTACATAGAAGCAATTGTTGCTGACCATTAATTTGGGAAGGATTAATTAATTTGAATTAATTCCGTTCCTGTCCCCAATGGGGCTCCCAATCTAACCACCTACCAGTATGTGTATTGGAGTGTGGGAGGAAACCGGAGGACCCGGAGGAAACCCACGCAAACACGGAGAGAACATACAAACTCTTTGCAGATGTTGACCCTGGGACTTGCATCCAGGTCCCCAGCACTGCAAGGCTGTAGTGCTAACTACTGAATCGATTACAAAACCACTTCCTTCTACACTGAGAAAGAATGTTCACAAAGGAATAACATTCAACACAATGGGGCACATTTACTAAGAGTAGTGCAAACTGAAATAATGAAGACCGGAGCATGGAGAATCTGGCGCACTCTGCGGGCGGCCAAAGTGCATGAGCTGAGTGCACCATTTTTTTTCTGGTGCACTCAATTTAATGGGCGTGCAACACATTTATGTCAGACTGAAATGTGCTGCACGTTGCGAATATGCTCTGGAACGCCTTGTTATGTTCCTTGGGATTGTGTCGCCAAGTGCATAGACACAATACTGGGTCAAACACTACATAAATACAAGCAGTTTGCACATGTATTTGTGCGCAGTCTACGGCAGAATATTGGTGCAGTCTGATCAGTAAATGTGGCCCATTATGCTGCAGAAACAGTAAGTTTTATAACAAAAAAAACTAGATGAAATACTTGTTCTTACTGTAGATTCCTTTGCTTGTGGTGCGCAGAGCACACAATGATCCGTCCTCCCTTCTCCCTCTTCTTACAAAATAAATTCTGCTTTTCTGGCTGCTACACAAAAGGATCTTTAACAAGCAGTGGCTTCTGCTCTTCCCACAATTAACTCTTTCAGAACATAAGCCAGAGCCCCACAGCAATGCTTCAATGAATGTTATCTTGTATCCTCATGTTGCATGATAATTTTGGTAAATTCAATGGAATTCACATTTGGTGACTGTGTTATACTAGTGGATTCCTCTCTGTGTTATGCACCTTCCCTCCCCCTTAATAGCACATCTGACTGTTTCCAGCTTCCTTCCGGCTATAAATAGAGCACTGCTGGACTTTAACTTATGCAAAAGGGGCCCAGAAATAACATGCTGTACAAGGAGACGGCTGCTGTAGCAATTCACTGGCCTCAATAATCTCAGCAAACAGTGATTCCATGGATGTTTCAATGGTTGGACCTCTGTTCTGGGAATTGTCTTTCCACTGGTTGTACCCCTGTTCTAGTGGTCATGAGTGTCCCAGTGCTTGGACCCCTGCCCTAGTGATCATGAGTATTTCACTATTCGGACCCCTGCCCTGGTGATCATGAGCCTCCCAATGCTTGGACCACTGTCCTGGTGATCATGAGCCTCCCAATGCTTCGACCCCTGCCCTAGTGATCATGAGTATTTAACTATTCGGACCCCTGCCCTAGTGATCTTGAGCCTCCCAATGCTTGGACCCCTGCCCTAGTGATCTTGAGCCTCCCAGTGCTTGGACCCCTGCCCTAGTGATCTTGAGCCTCCCAGTGCTTGGACCCCTGCCCTAGTGATCATGAGCGTTTCACTATTCGGACCCCTGCCCTAGTGATCATGAGCCTCCCAGTGCTTGGACCCCTGCCCTAGTGATCATGAGCCTCCCAGTGCTTGGACCCCTGCCCTAGTAATCATGAGCCTCCCAGTGCTTGGACCCCTGCCCTAGTGATTATGAGTCTCCTAGTGCTTGGACCCCTGCCCTAGTAATCATGAGCCTCCCAATGCTTGGACCCCTGCCCTAGTGATCATGAGCATTTAACTATTCGGACCCCACCCCTAGTGATCATGAGTCTCCCAGTGCTTGGACCCCTGCCCTAGTGATCATGAGCCTCCCAGTGCTTGGACCCCTGCCCTAGTAATCATGAGCCTCCCAGTGCTTGGACCCCTGCCCTAGTGATCATGAGTCTCCCAGTGCTTGGACCCCTGCCCTAGTGATCATGAGCCTCCCAGTGCTTGGACCCCTGCCCTAGTAATCATGAGCCTCCCAGTGCTTGGACCCCTGCCCTAGTGATTATGAGTCTCCTAGTGCTTGGACCCCTGCCCTAGTAATCATGAGCCTCCCAATGCTTGGACCCCTGCCCTAGTGATCATGAGCGTTTAACTATTCGGACCCCACCCCTAGTGATCATGAGCCTCCCAGCGCTTGTACCCCTGCCTGTGTGATCATGAGCGTTTCACTATTCGGACCCCTGCCCTAGTGATCTTGAGCCTCCCAGTGCTTGGACCCCTGCCCTAGTGATCTTGAGCCTCCCAGTGCTTGGACCCCTGCCCTAGTGATCATGAGCGTTTCACTATTCGGACCCCTGCCCTAGTGATCATGAGCCTCCCAGTGCTTGGACCCCTGCCTGAGTGATCATGAGCCTCCCAGTGCTTGGACCCCTGCCTGAGTGATCATGAGCCTCCCAGTGCTTGGACCCCTGCCTGAGTGATCATGAGCCTCCCAGTGCTTGGACCCCTGCCTGAGTGATCATGAGCGTTTCACTATTCGGACCCCTGCCCTAGTGATCATGAGTCTCCCAGTGCTTGGACCCCTGCCCTAGTGATCATGAGCCTCCCAGTGCTTGGACCTCTGCCTGAGTGATCATGAGCGTTTCACTTTTCGGACCCCTGCCCTAGTGATCATGAGTCTCCCAGTGCTTGGACCCCTGCCCTAGTGATCATGAGCCTCCCAGTGCTTGGACCCTGCCCTAGTGATTATGAGTCTCCCAGTGCTTGGACCCCTGCCCTAGTGATTATGAGTCTCCTAGTGCTTGGACCCCTGCCCTAGTGATTATGAGTCTCCTAGTGCTTGGACCCTGCCCTAGTAATCATGAGCCTCCCAATGCTTGGACCCCTGCCCTAGTGATCATGAGCGTTTCACTATTTGGACCCCTGCCCTGGTGATCATGAGCCTCTCAGTACTTGGACCCCTGCCCTAGTGATCATGAGCGTTTCACTATTCGGACCCCTGCCCTAGTGATCATGAGTCTCCCAGTGCTTGGACCCCTGCCCTAGTGATCATGAGTCTCCCAGTGCTTGGACCCTTACCTCAGTGATCATGAGTCTCCCAGTGGTTAAACCCTTGTTTTAGTGATAGTAAGTGCCCCAGTACTTGGACTCCTGTTCTAGTGATCAAGATTCTCCCAGTTCTCAAACCCTCATTCCAGTGATTGTGAGTGTCCAAATGCTTGGAATTTTAATGATGACAGGCATCACAGTGCTCGAACCCCTGTTCTGGGGATTATGAGTGTCCCAGTGATTGGACTTCAGACCTAGTGGACATGAGTGTCCCAGTGCTTAGACCCCTGTTCTGGTGATTATGAGTGTCCCAGTGCTTAGACCCCTGTTCTGGTGATTATGAGTGTCCCAGTGCTTAGACCCCTGTTCTGGTGATTATGAGTGTCCCAGTGCTTAGACCCCTGTTCTGGTGATTATGAGTGTCCCAGTGCTTAGACCCCTGTTCTGGTGATTATGAGTGTCCCAGTGCTTAGACCCCTGTTCTGGGGATTATGAGTGTCCCAGTGCTTAGACCCCTGTTCTGGTGATTATGAGTGTCCCAGTGCTTAGACCCCTGTTCTGGTGATTATGAGTGTCCCAGTGGTTGTACCTCAATCCTAGTGATGATGTCCTCGTGCTTGGACCCTTTTTCTACTCATCATTAATGTCTAAGTGCATGGACCTCTCTCCTGTCCTGGTATTTGGAGTGATTGGCAATGTAACAACATCCTGTGAATAGAAGGTTACTTGACTTGTCCAACATGAAGGTATTTCCAAGGATCGGTAAAGGTCTTGGCCCAGGAGGGAAGTGTTTGTATTTCTCTTGCTTTTGTTTGTTAAAAACTAAGGTCAAGAAGAAGACAACAACAATTACATGAGAAAGACTAAATATCCCTTGAACTTGAAGCCTCATTATTACATCTATAAAATTGATTCATCATAGTCAGGCCTCACATGTAGAGTCTATCCAAGAAGTATCATGACCCCTGGGCTCTAAATCCTTCATTGTACCTCCAGGTCCCAATCACAAGTCATCTCTTGGCATCTTTCTGCTGCCTGAGGCCTGTTGCTCTGTGAGTATGTATATTCATGGCTCACAGATCTAATAGGACTTAAGTTCACGATGATGTCCAGTCAGCAGGTTACTGACAGGTCTTCCGGGACCATAACCCCAGGACTAGGAAGTAAGATTATATTTCAGAACATCCGTCTGTTAACAGATTTCCACAGGAACAAAGAGAAAAAGGAAAAAAAAAGTTCCTCATATTTTATTTGTTACAAAACATCCATTGTGTGGGTATATAGACATGGCAATGTTCAGATGGAAACAGAAGTGTATTTACAACGCGTTTCAGACTTTCAAATAAACAGCCTTATCATACAAACAGAATGTATATTACTAAAACCAAGGCTAGTGGTCAAATAATGCACCCTCTTCCGTTCCTTTGATCCGTAATCCCTCCAAAAAAAAGAACTTTCCGAGGCTCATACAAATACCCACATACGTTTTAACATGAACATTTCCAATGAAATCCTATGTAGGGATTTGTTTGAACCTCTTCTGAAAGTTCCATCAGGGTTTTTGTATTACGAATCAGAGGAAAGGAAGTGGCTGTGTCTTTTGACCACTAATAATAATTCCTTTATTAATATAGCGCACACAGATTACGCAGCGCTGCACAGAGTTTGCTAAATCGCTCCCTGTCCCAATGGGGCTCACAATTTAATCTTCCTACCAGTATGTTTTGGAGTGTGGGAGGAAACCAGAGGACCCGGAGAAAGCCCACGCAAACACGGAGAGAACATACAAACTCTTTGCAGATATTGACCAGCACTGCAAGGCTACAATGCTAACCACTGAGCCACCTTGCTGCCCATTAACCTTGGTTTTAGTAATATATATTCTGTTTGTATCATATGGGCGGCACGGTGGCTTAGTGGTTAGCATTACAGCCTTGCAGCGCTGGGGACCTGGGTTCAAGTCCCAGGGTCAACATCTGCAAAGCGTTTGTCTGTTCTCTCCGTGTTTGTGTGGGTGTCCTCTGTTTTCCTCCCACACTCCAAAACATACCGGTAGGTTGATCAGATTGTGAGCCCTATTGGGGACAGGGACCGATTTGGGAAGCTCTGTGCAGCGCTGCGTCATCTGTAGGCGCTATATAAATTATGGAATTATAAGGCTGACATGATGGACCAAGGTCTGTTTATATGAAAGTCTGAAATGCGTTGCAAATACACTTCTGTTTCCATCTGAACATCACCATGTTTATATACCCACTCAATGAATTTTATGGATTTTAAGGATGTTTCGTAACAAATAAAAAATGAAAATTTCAAAAGGACGCTGGAACTTTTTTCTCTTTATTCCTGTGGAAATCTGCTAATCAGGCTGTCCAGTGGTGGGCGCTATGCTCCCCAGTCTGACACTTCTCTAGGTCCTCCAAGAAAGTAAAGAACTTGTCCATCTTCCAAAGCCTCATAAAATAACAGGAAAGTCAGTAAACATGTTTGACCACAACTCCATTCATATTTTATATGTAAATATTTTTTTATGGTTTTGAGGTTTCTTGAAATGTCAAAAGAAGAGATGATATTATTTCAGCCAGTAGGGGAGCTTTCTGCGTTGGGTATATTCAGTATACAGCGCACGCTGAAGCTAGTTAGTAATATTTGTGTAGTGAGCGCCCCCTGCTTGCAGCAGGCAGCATTTTTTCCTGAATCCTAATGGGAATCAATGAAAACTAAGTTTCTGTAGACTGAGGCGGAGCCGAGTTAAACATTATCCAGAACTCTAAAGCCAGACGGATCACAGCAAGACTTGTTTTGCTTCGGGGCAGCACCTCCACCGCCTACAGAACTTCACGTAAGGAAACTTGTTTATCAATGTACAATATGTCCGGCATAGCCATATTATCATCATAGTATTATAGTTTATATGGTTGAAAAAAGACACTTGTCCATGAAGTTCAACCAAGGAAGGGAAGGGACTGGATGAGGAAGATGGTTATATAACAGAACCATCTATGTTATTTAGGTTTAAAAAGGCATCTAGACCCTTCTTGAAGCTCTCTGCTGTCCCTGCTGTGACCAGCGCCTGAGCTCTCTGCTGTCCCTGCTGTGACCAGAGCCTGAGCTCTCTGCTGTCCCTGCTGTGACCAGTGCCTGAGCTCTCTGCTGTCCCTGCTGTGACCAGCGCCTGAGCTCTCTGCTGTCCCTGCTGTGACCTGTGCCTGAGCTCTCTGCTGTCCCTGCTGTGACCTGTGCCTGAGCTCTCTGCTGTCCCTGCTGTGACCAGCGCCTGAGCTCTCTGCTGTCCCTGCTGTGACCAGCGCCTGAGCTCTCTGCTGTCCCTGCTGTGACCAGCGCCTGAGCTCTCTGCTGCCCCTGCTGTGACCAGTGCCTGAGCTCTCTGCTGTCCCTGCTGTGACCAGCGCCTGAGCTCTCTGCTGTCCCTGCTGTGACCTGTGCCTGAGCTCTCTGCTGTCCCTGCTGTGACCTGTGCCTGAGCTCTCTGCTGTCCCTGCTGTGACCAGCGCCTGAGCTCTCTGCTGTCCCTGCTGTGACCAGCGCCTGAGCTCTCTGCTGTCCCTGCTGTGACCAGCGCCTGAGCTCTCTACTGTCCCTGCTGTGACCAGTGCCTGAGCTCTCTGCTGTCCCTGCTGTGACCAGTGCCTGAGCTCTATACTGTCCCTGCTGTGACCAGCACCTGAGCTCTCTGCTGTCCCTGTTGTGACCAGCGCCTGAGCTCTCTGCTGTCCCTGCTGTGACCAGCGCCTGAGCTCTCTGCTGTCCCTGCTGTGACCAGCACCTGAGCTCTCTGCTGTCCCTGCTGTGACCAGCGCCTGAGCTCTCTGCTGTCCCTGCTGTGACCTGCGCCTGTGCTCTCTGCTGTCCCTGCTGTGACCAGCGCCTGAGCTCTCTGCTGTCCCTGCTGTGACCAGCGCCTGAGCTCTCTGCTGTCCCTGCTGTGACCAGCGCCTGAGCTCTCTGCTGTCCCTGCTGTGACCAGCGCCTGAGCTCTCTGCTGTCCCTGCTGTGACCAGCGCCTGAGCTCTCTGCTGTCCCTGCTGTGACCAGCGCCTGAGCTCTCTGCTGTCCCTGCTGTGACCAGCGCCTGAGCTCTCTGCTGTCCCTGCTGTGACCTGCGCCTGTGCTCTCTGCTGTCCCTGCTGTGACCAGCGCCTGAGCTCTCTGCTGTCCCTGCTGTGACCAGCGCCTGAGCTCTCTGCTTTCCCTGCTGTGACCAGCGCCTGAGCTCTCTGCTGTCCCTGCTGTGACCAGCGCCTGAGCTCTCTGCTGTCCCTGCTGTGACCAGCGCCTGAGCTCTCTGCTGTCCCTGCTGTGACCAGCGCCTGAGCTCTCTGCTGTCCCTGCTGTGACCAGCGCCTGAGCTCTCTGCTATCCCTGCTGTGACCTGCGCCTGTGCTCTCTGCTGTCCCTGCTGTGACCAGCGCCTGAGCTCTCTGCTGTCCCTGCTGTGACCAGCGCCTGAGCTCTCTGCTGTCCCTGCTGTGACCAGCGCCTGAGCTCTCTGCTGTCCCTGCTGTGACCAGTGCCTGAGCTCTCTGCTGTCCCTGCTGTGACCAGCACCTGAGCTCTCTGCTGTCCCTGCTGTGACCAGCGCCTGAGCTCTCTGCTATCCCTGCTGTGACCTGCGCCTGTGCTCTCTGCTGTCCCTGCTGTGACCAGCGCCTGAGCTCTCTGCTGTCCCTGCTGTGACCAGCGCCTGAGCTCTCTGCTGTCCCTGCTGTGACCAGCGCCTGAGCTCTCTGCTGTCCCTGCTGTGACCAGTGCCTGAGCTCTCTGCTGTCCCTGCTGTGACCAGTGCCTGAGCTCTCTGCTGTCCCTGCTGTGACCAGTGCCTGAGCTCTCTGCTGTCCCTGCTGTGACCAGCGCCTGAGCTCTCTGCTGTCCCTGCTGTGACCAGCGCCTGAGGCAGGATATTCCACAGATTGACAGTTCTCATAGTAAAAAAGCCCTGTCGTCCCCGGTGATTAAACCTTGTTTTCTCCAGACGGAGACAGTGCCCCCTCGTCTTTTGATTAGATCCACAGGACAGAAATGACCATTATACAGGCAGTCCCCAGGATATGTACAAGATAGGTTCTGCGGGTTTGTTCTTAAGTTGAATTTGTATGTAAGTCAGAACTGTATACTTTATAATTGTAGCTCCAGGCAACATTTTTTGGGTCTCTATGACTGTTGGATTTTAAAAATGTTGGGTTGTCATAGGAACCAGGATTAACAATAAATCTTAATTGCAGACACCAGTGATAACTGTTATAGCTGATTATTGTAGCCGAAGGCTAAACTACGGAAAATTATCAAAATCCAGAGGTCCATTTGTAACTAGGGGTCGTCTGTAAGTCGGGTGTTCGGGGACTGCCTGTAGTCACCTGAGTGCTGGTGGCCAAATGCAGGAAAGATCTTTAAATTATTTCTGCATTTTCTTCACAGAGCTGATATATTGTTAGATACATTGTACGTTATTGTGATGCTGATCTAAAGACAATTTACTATTGTCGTCTTATTGGTGTAGAATCCATTCCATCATATAGTAGTAACATGAGAATGTTAAATCGAATCTTTATAAATTTATGATCACCGGGGGAGTCTGACAACCAAGACCCATCCATGGCCCACAGAAAGGGGGGTCCCCAGACCCTCTCTATACTATTTGGAATTACAGCTTTCAGAAGATTTGTAAGATAGTCCCTAAGTCCCATTGAACTCAAGAGAGAGCAAGACCCATTCTACAGAACACAGGGTCTCCTGCCCATCAGATTCCCGACAGTCGTACATTCCCTGTGAATAGGAGATGTGCTTTGACACAACCCCTTTAAAGGACATTTACCACCAGGATGGAGGATTGTAAACCAAGCACACTGACATACTGGTGTGCCCCCCTTCCTTCTCTGGCAGGATTTGCTCTTATTTAAGCTTCCTATACCCTTCATTTAAAGGAAAAAAAAAGGCTTTCAAAATTATGCAAATGAGTCTGAGGGGCTCCAGGATGCATTAACACCTATGGAGCCCAGGACCCCTCAGGCTCGTTTGCACAGTTTTAAAGGCCTTTTTTTGTAAAAACCAAGTCATAAGAAACTAAAAGAAGAGCAGATCCTGCCAGAGGGGGCGCACACCAGTATGTCAGTGTGCTAGATTTACTATCCTTCATCCTGGTGGTCGATGTCCTTTAAACCAATGTAATGTGCAAAAAAAACTGACTTGCACTATGGATTTTTACTGCAACTTTCCCCCTTTGTAATGGGGCACTGCAAAAAAAACTGCATTTTCACGTTTTTGCGAATTTTTGCGAATTTGGTTAAAGCCGCTGCTTATTTCACCCAGAGATGCAACGGTGGAACGAATCCTATTTTTCTAGAATCATAGTTAAAACAAGAGCTGGGGATGAGGATGAGCCTTCTTGTAGGCTTTAGGCTATATTCACACGAACGTATGGGGGACGTATATACGGCCGACGTATATACGGCCGATATACGTCCCCCATACACTTCTATGGGCGCACGGCACCCTACGGGAGCGGTACGGTGCCGTTCCGTACCCGGGAAAAAGATAGGACCTGTCCTATCTTTTCCCGTAATACGGCGCCGTGCGCCATAGGTTGCTATGGAGAGGGGCGGGGGTGAGCTGCGCTCACCTCCTCCTCCTCTCCCCGTACACTGCCGTTGCCCGCTACGGTACAGTACGGGCGGGCAACGGCAGTGTGAATATAGCCTTAACCTGTATTAGCAACCTCGGGATGTCAATACACTTTAGAGCTACGACACAGCAAGAAGCAATAGACTCATTGCTCTTCCACTTGTAGTAAACCGAAGCAACAGGGGGGTCCTAGAGATACCAGAACCAGAACTACAAAACTGGACAAACTGGGAAATCATTATCAGATCTATTAAACAGCGATATTTAGAAATTTTGGGGTAAATTGTGCAATTTTTATTTAAACCTCTTTATTTTTACCCAGAACTTTAGAAGACGCTCGCCATGGACCTTGCCACGATTCTTCTATCTGCCTTCGTCATCTTGGTTTTGGTCATCGCTTTTAGGAATAGGAACCCAGGAAAGTACATAAATTTTCCCCCTGGACCGAAACCCTTACCCATTATTGGAAATATCCTTAGTATTAACATGTCAACACCTTACAAGACGTTTATGGAGGTAATGTGTTACTCATTGCGTAATCTGGACGGTGTATTCCTCTATATTGTATCATAAATGACTGTCAGGAACATAGAGACTGCCTGGACTTTGTCTCTTATATTTAATGATGTGCTTCATAAAACGGAGGCACTCTTTGCCTTAAGGATTGTGTTTTTCACTCTTAAAGGGGTTGGCCAGGAGCAAATATTGAGTGCCTATCCTCGGGATAGGCCACCAATAATTTATATGTAGTGGGGGACCATGCCACAATAATTTTTTGGCATCCACCAATGTTCCTGGACAATCCCTTTAAGAAAACAGGTCCCTTTCATGTCCCATATCCATGTTAAAACATAACTCTAATCATTTCAGTGGAGCTTAGTTGAAATATGAGACATGACTCTTTGAAAGTTGGTGTTCTGTTTCAAAAAGATAGCAGCCATTTTTTTAAAAAGTCAAAGTCAAACTCGGAAAATATTTGTAAGACAAGGTCAGAGCAAATTTTTTTTAAAAAGTATGCAATTGATAGCCTCCTCACCGTACCCCTGTTGCTGTCGTTATGAGGTATTTTGGGTACCAATTAGTTGACGCTTCGTTGTCCTTCCTTGAAACACAGGAGGTCGGGGCTCAGTTGATCACCGGCTACAACAATGACCACCTAAGCTAGTGATTGGTTGAGGGTTATTTCCCATGTGACAAGAGGGATCAGAAAGTAGAATCCAGAAAGCTCATGGTGTTATCTATGAAGTCGCTATGTTTTTTTTTAAGTTTTTGTTATGCCATCTTGGTGGCAATAACCCAAATTATTGAAGAAATATTTTTTAAAAATATATTATATGTGTGCATGAAAACCCAAGTACCTCCTGGATTACAGTAGGTTTAAGCTACAATTTACCCCAATTTTGGGCTTTGATTATATCAATTCTGTTGAGCATCTGAAGCCCCTTCACTTCTGATTAGTTGAGAGTCGTGAAAAAGTGAAAATGTTGGAGATTTTTGTCCCAAATATTTATTCCAGAAAAAAGACGCAAATCGGCAACGCATCTACGAGTTAAACTAATATAATGACATCTTATACCAACTGCCAGAATCCATAGGGAAGAAGTATTAGAAATATCCAGTCACAATTGACTAAATCCATAGACATTTTACTAATTTATCCCCTTTGTTCTTTTTTTTTCTTTTATTCCCAGTTTTCTAAAAAGTATGGCCCAGTCTTCAGCGTCCAGATAGGCTTCACAAAAATGGTTGTCATGTGCGGGTACGATACTGTAAAAGAGGCCTTAGTTGACCAAGGAGAAAAATTTGTGGACAGACCTAAACCTCAATTGTTTTCTAAAACTACAAAGGATCATGGTAAGTACTTGAGTCTACTTGAAGAGGATCCTAAAGGGAACCTGTCAGCTATTGTTCCTGACTGTGATTAGTGTTGCTGACAGCTGATAGATAACTAGAGATGAGCGGACCCGATGGTTGGGATGTGGTTCGGCTGCTTGTCCCAGACATATTGCCGAATTAGCAGCTGAACAGCCAATCCCGCAAATTGATGCCCTTAGCAACTAACCAAGACTATCATTGGCCACGAGAACATGGCTAGGGGCATCAATTTGCCAGATTGACTGTTGGGCTACAAATTTGGAAATATGTGCAGGTCAAGTGACCACCAGGTCTGCTCATCCCTACTAAATTTTCCAAATATTATTTCCATCAAGGGGAGGATTTGGGTTATTTTGTTGAGTAATAAAGCATTTTTAGGTCACAGATTGCTTGCACAGAGGTTTACACAAGAGCATGATCACTATCACATGTCACCTACAACTTCATACTTAGTAGATTTTGAAATTTTTTCAAATAAAATAATTCTAGTAAGAGAGTGGGCAGACCTTCCATTCAGTATCAGTTAATTTGACATCAATAAGTGGAAGACTACAGGATGCCTCATATCTGTTATCCATAATGAAAAGATGCACATTTTTTGTTATAAATACCTATTGACAGTGGAATTCAGCTTTTCTCATATTTTAGAAATTTGTGTGTGACACGGCTGCCCCTGTGATCCAAACCTCGAATCGCGGGCACACCCATGCCCCTCTTCGTGGTGGCACCCCAGTCCCGACTTACCTCTCCGCGTTCCTGCTCCCGCTACAGAGAAAGCTTCCCTCTGCGATTGTTCCCTGCCTTCTGACCTCCGTTTGTGACCTCGGACCTGACCCTGACTTTGCTCCTTTTGCAGCCAGCCTTGACCTTTTGCTCTGTCCCCGACCTTGCATTATTGCCGCCTGCCTTGACCATCTGCCTGTTCCTGACCACGACACTGCCCAGTGATTCTGTACCTTGACCTTGGCTGCCACCGCGGGCAAGTTGCCCCTGTGGAACCACGTGGTTGCACCACACCGCAGCAAGACCATCCTGCTTTGCGGCGCGCTCTAGTGAAGACCAGATGCCATCGTCCGCGGTGATCCAGGGGGTTCACTAACCCCGAGCCTTGACAGTGTGCAAATATTTATGACTTATTTAGAGTTGCAATTTAAAGCTCCTGACTGCATGACCAAGCAGAAATGGCTCAAAATGTTTGGGAATATTTTTTGAGTGACAACCTTTGTAAGGACTTTAGAAGTGATTGTATATTTTGTTGCACATCACAAAGACGGTAACGTCACGTGTTGGTGTTATATCCAGGCGTCATCCTCGCCAGTGGGGAGAATTGGAAAGTGATGAGAAGATTCACGCTGTCAACATTACGAGATTATGGAATGGGGAAGAAGAGTATAGAAGGCAAGATCTCTGAAGAGGCTGCGTCGCTGGTACAGAAATTTAGGACCTATAAAGGTAAGGGGTTACATCATCATTTTATATAAAGGAGAGACCGGTTTTTAAAAATCTTATAAGAGTTTATGGTCATAGGAGCCCTTTAAAAATAAGAGTTAATTTACAGCAGAGAATCTCTTTAATAAAATAGCTTCAAAATGAATTATGTAATGTATCAGGGCCATAAAGGGGAGATTTAGGATTTAAAGCCATATAATACTGTATATTGGAGGCATCATTGTTTTTTATAACTCTACGTTGTCTCATTATAACAAATTTAAAAAAAAATTGACAACAACTGATCGACTTACCTTCTCTCCATAGACTTTAATTGGCGGCTGTAATTTGATCCCTCATTAAGCTGACAGTTCATCTTCTCTCTGGATACAGATTCTAGTAGTGAATTCACAGTGGGGGTCATTTATTAAGCGCCCGATTCGCGTTTTCCCGACGTGTTACCCGAATATTTCCGATTTGCGCCGATTTTCCCTGTATTGCCCCGGGTTTTTGGTGCACGTGATCGGATTGTAGCGCATCCGCGCCGGCATGCACGCGACGGAAATCGGGGGGCATGGCCGAACGAAAACCCGACGGATTCGGAAAAACCGCCGCATTTTAAAAAAATAGTGTCGCTCAGCACACGCTTACCTTCACTAAGCCCGGCTCGGTGTACTCCAGTGCGTTCCAATGCTCTTCAGCACAGCAGTGACATCTGGTGGATGTCGGAGGAACTGCCTTAGTGAATTGCCGGGAGACCCGAATCCACCGCAGAGAACGCCCCGATGGATCGCGAATGGACTGGGTAAGTAAATCTGCCCCAGTGAATCAAAAAGAAAACAAGAAGGAGAGGCAGGGAGTCTAATAAACAGAGATAGAAACATTTATCTTTGTATAGACAATAGTCAATATTTGTATCTCCTTTTTAACTTCTGATTTGACAAAATTTCACAAAAATATTACAAATTCTACAAATGCAATTTTAGTTGTCTTCCAAAAAATTTTGCGGGGGGCCATTTCCCATTTGTGAGAGTACTTCTTTAAGCAGATGGACATGATTTTGGTAAAGTTGAGTTAACTTTATTTGATTTAATGATAGGAAACCTCAAAATTTCCAGTCAGTCGGAATCAGCTCTTTAAGTAGTAGGAACCCTATTTAAGGCTACAGTCACACCAAAGTGTTTGACACAGATTTCGGCCAAAACACCCTATATCATGAGTAACGTCTACCCAGATTCAACGGGACAATGGGGCTTGTCAATTTTTTGTCTGTTGTCCATTGTGTGGAAGAAGGCTACATGTGCCCCTAGTGAGATAAGTACTATTCTTCAGATCTGCTTGATCTGATTTTGTGAAAAGTTTTTGTTCTGTTCATAGGAAAACCTTTCAATAACCTAAAAAATGTGAATTCTGCTGTAGCCAATATAATCGTAGCCATACTGCTCAGTCACAGATTCGATTACGAGGATCCGACCATCTTGAAACTTGTGGCTTTAATCAATGAAAATATAAGACTTTTTGGGAGACCATTGGTCAGGGTAAGTCATTCTCATCTACTTATCGCAGCCTTATTATAACTTATCAAATGTCAAAAAGGGTATTTTCCCTTTTACAACTAATTCATCTAATAAAATTATCTTGATTTAAACTTTTTACGTATGAAGCTACTATGCAGAGCTATGTGTCTCCATGGTAACAGACTACAAACAATCCCCTATGTAGTTTTATCCTGCAACTAGGGAAGGCTGGTTATTTAGCCATAGTTGTCAACTTTTCTAGAATGTTCTTGAGGCTCGAAGAAAAAGGGGAGGAAACATCTAGGCCTTCTGGAATAGTCAGGAGATCACCTAGAAACTCACCACTTGATAGTTCTTAGAGGGTTGTCCTAAAGCTGCTGGGCCCAATCCAAAATCTGGCTTTGGGCTCCTAACAAATCCTGCTGACTCCTGTTGTTCTGGCTACAGAGGGAATCAATCTGGGGGTGAGGGAGCAAAAAGATGGGAAATATCTAAAAATCTATGGGATAGTTATGCCTCCACATATCAGCCTTTAATATAGAAAATTTGTTATAAAGGATGATCTGGGGACAGTAAATAGGAGGAAACGGGTATCAGTATATACAAGTAGGAATTGTATATGGGGCATTAAATAGGTAGAAATGATTTTGTAAATGTCTTTTCTGGTGTCTGTAAGAAGAGGTTTAGGTCTGGCTCTAGGTCTATAAGCAGGAAGCTTGTTTTTCTATAAGGTAAGTAAAGCAACTTCCTCTGTGCCTTTTTTCTGCTTCTTTCTCCTGCAGTGAGCAGTGTATTTGAAAGTATTTTGAGGTCTGTACATCTCAGAAAGATAAGGACAGAATCTTTAACTCTTTCCTTACCTAGAGCACATTTCACGTGCTAATTGAGCTCTCTGAGAAGACCAGGCTAATCAGTGACTGTCTGTAAAGAGTTAAGTCATTAAGCACTTTATCAGCTTCTCCTTATCTGTTAGCTGTCGGTTTTGTTAAATGTTTACTTACACTTTGACTAAATGTTTATTTATGAAATGTATGAATTGCTATGGAGCATTTTTTTTATTAATCTGGTTAATTCTTTTATCTTGTTAAAGCTGTTAAGTAATTTTCCGCTGCTGATTCACTGGGTGCCGGGAGCTCACAAGAAAATTTTTGCAAACATCCGAGAATTTCACAGTTTTTTAGAGACAGTTTTTACTAAACAGAGAAAGGAACTGGATGTGAATGACCAGAGGAATTTAATCGATGCCTTCCTCATCAAACAGCAGGAGGTATTTCTGTCTTATCGGTTGGTAATGGATTAACAAATACTAATCTGAAGGATTACTGTACTCAGCATTAGTACACAAAATGGATCTGCTGGTCCAGGAATTAATTTCTATAGAAATCCTGAAACGTCCACTTACATAGAGGAATAAGATGTTATACAAACATTGATCACTGCTCCTGCAATGTTACATTACCGAGGCCATGATATAGACATTATGGGGCACATTTACTTACCTGGTCCAGTCGCGATCCCGCAGCACTTTGTCCGACGCTGATCCGGGTCTACCGGGATCCACTAAGGTCATGTGCCCGATATCCACCAGGTGTCGCTGCTTCGCCGAGGTCCGCCGGAGTTCACCTTCTTCTTCCCGGTGCATGTGAGTGCTGATCTTGCAACACAAATTCTTTTTTAAATTGCACGTTTTTTCCGAATCCGTCGGGTTGTCCGGCGGCCACGGCCCCCGATTTTTGTTGCGTGAAAGCCGGCGCCGATGCACCACAATCCGATTTTGTGCGCCAAAATCCCGGGGCAATTTGGCGCAAATCGAAAATGTTCGGGAAACCCGACGAAAATGCGGCATTCTCACCCTTAGTAAATGAGCCCCAATGTACCAATTTATCAAATGTTAATCAAAGTGTCAAAGTTGCCCCCAACTGTGTTTTATAACAATATCCAATTTATATTTTTAGGGAAAGCCAGAATCTACTAAGTTTTTCCACAACGAGAACCTGATCGCTCTGGTGGGGGATCTGTTTATTGCTGGAATGGAGACAACGTCCACCACATTGAGATGGGGTCTTCTGCTCATGATGAAATATCCAGAAGTTCAGAGTAAGACATAAATCTCCAAATTGTACACAATGGCCCAAATCTATTATTCCGGTTGCGGACGTTTTCTGCTTCATCTTTGGAGCTCGCACATGTATTTATAAAGTGTCTGCGCCAGTTTTGTGTTGCGAATGCTCTGTATCCGACAAGGCAGAAAAAATGTGCACCTTAAGTGCCTGTTACTGCTTAGTTGGAATTTAATACAGCGACTTGACAGAATTGTGTCTCACCGTGTATGTTAAAGATGAACCTAAATAAAGATGGTGCCCTCTTCCCAAGCAGTCCAGGGGGCGCCAGATTATTGAAGACCGTGCGTCAGTATTAATAATCTGCCGCACCCTGCACACTCGGGCAATTTTGATAAATCTGAGCAGGAGGATATAAGCAGATTGTACATTGGGGCTAACTTACTAAGGGTCCGTGGCCGCACTTTTGTCGGATTTTCCAACGTTTCGCACGGCTGTGACATGTATTCAATTGGGGATTGTGTCGCACGTGATTGGATTTTTGCGCTGCTACGCTAGCTTTCATGCGGCAGAAATCGGGGGCAGGCGATAGGACAGTCAGAAGGTGAACTCCGGCGGACCTGAGCGGGGAAGCAACACATGCAGGATATCAGGCACACGATCTTAGTGAATCATGGCACAGTGCATTATCGTCGGACAATGCACTTTCGTGAACTCTGCAGGACCAGGAAAGAAAATGTGCCCCATTGAGGGTCATTTACTAAGGGCCCGATTCGCGTTTTCCCGATGTGTTACCGTCGGGTTTTCATTCGGCCACGCCCCCGATTTCCGTTGCGTGCATGCCGGTGCCGATGCGCCACAATCCGATTGTGTGCGCCAAAATCCTGGGGCAATACAGGGAAAATGGGCTCAAATCGGAAATATTCGGGTAACACGTCGGGAAAACGCAAATCGGGCCCTTAGTAAATGACCCCCAATATGTACTATTTTCAGGCAGCATGTTATATAGCAGGAGGAGCTGAGCAGATTATACATGAGCCCACATTTGTAAAGCGTTTGCACCAGTATTCTGACTGGCTTTGCACTGAAAAGAAAGTGGAAACTGCTGGCACGTGTTTTTATAAAGTGTCTGTACCAGTTTTGTGTCATGGCTGCTCTGTGTCCACCACTCCACAATTCGTTAGAGAGCAAGAGGAGCCAAGCAGATTGTACAGAGTTGGTTTGGTCAAGAACCATGGTTGGAACGCCAATAGCATTGTAATCATTTGTTAATTGTCCTCTATGAAATAGACCTCAAAGTACTTGTACCGGCCTTGTCTTCTTCAGAACCCTTAGCGCATGCCACAGTCTGGGTCCACCCAATGATGCGCTGGTACATTGGCAAGTCAGTGTAGCCCGTGTTCCCATACTATATAGAAGTAGAGCTCATTGGCTGACAGCCAGGCTTTTATACGTCCCAGTATGTATATGTTTATATGTTTTCAAAAATATCTCTTCTCATATAGAAAAAGTCCAAAATGAAATTGAAAGAGTAATAGGAACCGCTGAACCTCAGGTAGAACATAGAAAAGAGATGCCGTATACCGACGCCGTCATTCATGAAATTCAGAGGTTTGGCGATATTGTGCCGGGTAACGTCCCTCGTGTTACGTCTCAAGATGTCACATTTAAAGGTTATTTTATACCAAAGGTAAGAATTAGATTTTGCTCCGGTTCTCAATGTACACATGTGTGTGATATGTGCCTTTCATGGATTGTGTTCACATAAGTGTCTATTGTGAACTGTGAACTATTGTCTACTGAGACACAGATTTCACAAGATCTTCAGGGGTTTGGCAATGTTTTGCTTGTTTATGAGTACTGATGCCCAAATCCCAGGAGTACACCAGCCATGAGGCGAGTTGAGCCTCTTGCCTCAGGCGGCACCGCCTACAGAAAGATGGAGGGCAGCATTAGGGGTGCAGTCACCTGCTACAAAGCAGAACCTGCCACTTACAAATATTGTCTCTTCACACCTGATGTAAGCATCAGACAGCAGAGAGTTTAGGTTCACCCGGTCCAAAATCTCTCACACTCCATAAGTGCGTCTTCTGCACATGTATTATTCTCGATCTCTTAAAAGCCTTGTACCCCTCAGCTGAATCCAACTTAAGGTGGTGTTCAAGTGCCCCATGCTTTTAAGGACATTTCCTCCATCTCTCCCTTAAAAAATATACATACAGTATGTACACTCCATATATACACACATGCATACACTACTATATATACCCATGCATCATATACATAGACATACAGCATATACACATCACATATGCAAACACAAATACATACATATAGCATAATCACACCAAAAATTCTGGATGTCGGGGCCCCCTGACATTGTGGGTCCCAGAGCAGCTGCTATGGCTGCTACCCCTGTAGTTACGCCCCCGGTCTATTTGGATACTACTGTCTGCATAGGGGTCCGTTCCTGCTTCCTCTACTATTGAGAAGGCTTTGACCACCTCTACCCATCATTGAGAATCAAACGGTCCATAGCCCCTTCCAAGGACTCATTGGGAATATCTTCTTTGTAACCAGATTAAGGTTTAGGAGGCCAAATCAACATCTAGAACCTTGAATTCCAGTGATTATGGCTGCATTATCTTTCGGAAAAAGACCATTTCCATTAGGCAATACCGTCGCCAATGCTTATTGTCTTCTCATAACCCCACCATTATCCATTGGTCCAGTGTTCAGATCAGTCGCACATGTTCTAATTGTAGGCACTTCCAGTAATGGAAAGGAGTCTGCTTTGGCTTTCTGGTTAGTCTCTGGTTAAGTAGCCTCATATACAGCGATGTACCATGTGTTTCCTTGATAGTCATTCAGGATTTGGTGACCGGGATGCTCTACTGCGGCATCAGTCTAGATCTTCCAGGCTTTGTCCCTCATGTGCTTCAACAACCCATGGGTTTCCATCACTCTGTCACCTCTCTGGACCACTTTTCAAAAGTATTATCCATTGGTGTTGTCCTCAGTAGAGTGGCATACCACCACTCCACATCATACATAGAAACCATCATTGTTATACCTAATTTTTCCTAAAATATTATTTATTTTTCCCCATAGGGCACTCTGGTTATCCCATTGTTACACTCAATACTGAGAGATAAAGCATACTTTGAGAAACGTCACGAGTTTTACCCAGAACATTTTCTTGACTCGAGTGGAAAGTTCAAAAAGAACGAGGCCTTCATCCCATTCTCAATAGGTAACAGCAATGTAACTAGATAGATGTTTCATCAATTTAGGTTATCGGGTGTCCAAGAATTACAAACAATTTGTTGTTTAACCAACCATTATCTCATAATAGTGAGATGACTCTGCTCATTCTCCCAGTCTGTACGGCAAAGCTACGTTAAAGAGATTAATAAATATCAGTCTACAGTATCTTCCCTGTTAGAGGTCGGTAAAAAAGGACGACATTTTAAATATGTGGAGAGTGATACTTTTGTTGTTGATTTTTTTAATGCAGCTGAAAAGCTAAAATTTACCTCTATCTTCATTGCTTATATGGAGTGAAGCGAGGTTCATTCTGATTGGGTCTTAAGTCAACACTCATCTTAGACAGAATAAAGTAATAATAAATAAAGAATAAAGTGACCTAAGGACACCCAACTTACAGACAACCCCTAGTTACAGATTGACCTCTCTGCCCCCTGTGACCTCTGGTGACCTCTCTGGATGTTACTATAGTCCCAGACTGCAATGATCAGCTGTAAGGTGTCTGTAATGAAGCTTTATTGATAATCCTTGGTCCCATTACAGAATTTCCAAATTTTGAAAATACAATTGTCACTGGGACAAAAAATTTTTTTGTCTGGAGCTACAATTTTAAAATATACAGTTCCAACTTACATACAAATTGAACTTAAGAAAAACCCTAAAGAACCCATCTTGGATGTAACCAGGGACTGCCTGTATAGCAACAAGCGGGCCATGGGTTCACCTGTTTTGGGCCCTAAACCCTAACAATAGGATATCCTGTTGGAATGGAACCTCCAAAACATGTGACCCAGCTTGGTCACTATTTACTGTATCTACTAAGAAGGATCGGTACTTTGTAAGAGTAAGTACCTGAAGACGTCTGACCATTTACTGTATCTCTTTTTCAAAAAAATTCTAATGTTTTTTCCCCTCATTGCTTTCTAGGTAAAAGAAGTTGCGCTGGTGAAACCTTGGCTAAAATGGAGCTTTTCCTCTTCTTTACATCATTATTACAAAATTTCACATTCCAGGCCCCACCTGGAGCACAATTGGACCTCACTCCTGGTCCAGGATCTACAAACGCCCCCAAACCATATGAAATATGTGCCATACCTCGTACATAGACTGTGGCTTTAACAAAGTGATTTTGGAAAAGTGTTTTTTTTGGCACCTCCAATTTTTGGTTATGTAATAGTTTTTAGCTTTATATTTCCTACTAGCTGTAGCTTCCGGCATTGCCCGGGATAATAAATGACTGCTCCTAGCTACAACAAAGTAGATAGGTTAAAAATATTTTACATGTATCTAAAAGCTGTCAACTTTTTTGACAGTCTCTTCCAGTGACTGTCTGTCTCTGGCACTCTCATTTCAGTGACTGCCCGACACTCTCATTCCAGCGACTGTCTGTCTCTGACACTTCAGTTCAGCGACTGTCTGTCTCTGACACTCACATTCCAGCGACTGTCTGTCTCTGACACTTAGTTCCAGCGACTGTTTGCCTCTGACACTTCATTCCAGCGACTGTCTGCCTCTGACGCTCTCATTCCAGTGACTGTCTGTCTCTTAAACTCTCATTCCAGTGACTGTTTGTCTCTGACACCCTCACTCCAGTGACTGTCTGCCTCTGACGCTCTCATTCCAGTGACTGTCTGCCTCTGACGCTCTCATTCCAGTGACTGTCTGTCTCTGACGCTCTCATTCCAGTGACTGTCTGTCTCTGACACTCTCACTCCAGTGAATGTCTGTCTCTGGCACTCTCATTCCATTTACTGTCTGTTTCTGACACTCTCATAACAGTGACTGTCTCTGACTGTCACTTAATCTATGGGGAGATTTATCAGAAGTGTCTGAGATCAGAGCTTAAGTTTAATTTTCCCACAGATGTTTTTAAAATTACAGCTGATCTCTGTTTGGTTTCCATGGGCAACTGGAACAGTTTTGCCTCAGACATTTCTGATAAATCTGCCCAATCTGTCTTACACTCATCTTATACTCATTGCCTATAGTAACCAATCACAGCTCATATTAACAACATGTGGCAGAACAGAAACCAATCACGGCTCATCTTCTAACAGCCACAGCAGCAGCAGACAATGGCTCCTGTATATGGTGGGTAATAAGTGGATTTGGGAGAGTGTGGGGGGAAAATTTCAGCTCAAAACTCAGTCTATGACGTTCCCTGAGTCGCAGGCAACAACTGTGCAAAATTTGGTGATTGTAAACACAATGGTGCAGATTCCTTTAGCGAACATACACACACATATATACATACATACATACACACGTACATGCATACATACACACACACATTGGGGCACATTTACTTACCCAGCCATTCACGATCCCGGGGCGCGTTCTCCGGCGTTGATTAAGGTCTGCCGGGATTCACTAAGGTTGTGCGCCCGATATCCAATAGGTGTCGCTGCTGCGCTGAAGTCCGCTGGAGTTCACCTCCGTGTTTTTTCCGAATCTGTCGGGTTTTCTGATGGCCAAGCCCCCATTTTCTGTCACGTGAAATACGGCGCCGATGCGACACAATCTAATCGCGTGCGCCAAAATCCTGGGGAATTTCAGCGCAAACTGATTTTTCAGCTACTGCCGATCCAACCATGATGAAGTGGTGAACCCCAGGGCACACCTTGATTGCCTCCCGTCTGGTGACGGTGGATGCCCCAGATAAGAGACTAGGAGGCCATTACTCTATTTACTGAATAGCTTGTTGGTTACAATCAGGTGGAGGAAGTGTTGCTTTAAGAAAACAAGTCCTAAATCCACTTTCACACTATGTGCCATAGTGGTCGAACCAGTTCGCAATCTGAGACCCAGGACTTCAGGTGCCAAATACCTCTCCACACCTGCTCGGTTTTGCCTAGTGAAATAATTTGCATATTGTTAGAGTTTAATTAATTTAATATTTTTTTTTATGTTAAAATGCCTTGTATCTTTAACGTATATTGTAATCAACCAGGCTGGTTATGAAAACCATTGATAGGCAACTCAGGAGAAGGACATCCTCTCATAGACAGTGGTGCAGCCTGTGGATAACGTTGATGTTTTTGCCTCCCGTACAACAGGTGATGCTCTGCAGATGTTCTGAGATGGAGATCTGCTGCCGTCTCGAGGCACAGTAGTCCTCCTCAGATTCACAGCCTTGACCCCTGGCTGAGGAAGTGCCCTGTATCTTCTACTTAAAAATGTTTTTGATCATATTATTCCAACAGGCTATTTATATAAATCTTGTCTATGAATCCTGTCCAACTTTAATCTCTCTGGTTGTGCCATCTCCATACAGAGCGGCTGCTTTATTAGACAGTTGACACCCACTAATCTCCCCCTCTGTGTTCAGTGCTGGGATGAATACAAGTGACTTAAAGGACTTGGCCACTTTTTTACGTAAGTTGCCAATGTGCCTTTTACTGCCATCGCAATAATCTGTGGATGTTCATCAAGTGATTCAGCAATCCTGCTACTTACTTTTGTTCTAAGTTCATACTCTACATGATTCTTTACCGTGGGTTACAGACCCCTTCACTCTTTGTTTCATTGCAGCCAATGGGTAAGATCAAAAAAGTTTTTTTTTTCTTAATAATGTGCCCCCATCATGACAGAAAAGAAAATGTAGCTAGTTTATTAAATAAGACTGAAATATCACATGGTCATAAGTATTCAGACCCTTTGCTGTGACAACATATTTAAGTATTATGTTGTCTATTTCCTTCTGATCCTCCTTGAGAAGTGCACAGTAGCCTCCATAATTTTTAAATGGATGAAGTTTGGGTGACCACAACTCTTCCTCGACCTGGCCATCCAGGAAGACTAAGTAATGGTGGGAGAAGTAAAGAAGACCCCCGGGATCCGTGTGGCTGAGCTCCGGAGATGCAGGAGGGAGATGGGAGTCACCTATCACTGCAGTCTCCAGCAGTCGGGGCTTTATGGCAGAGTCTGGAAGCTTCTCCTCAGTACAAGACATAGGAAAGCCGCATACAGTGTGCAAAACACATGAAGGATCCGGACTATGAGGAATAAGATTCCCTGCTCTGATAAGATGAGGATTGAACATTTTGGTTTAAATTCTACGTGGTGGAGAAAACCAGGCGCCGCTTATCACCTGCCAAATCCAATCCCAACAGTGACACATAGGGGGCAGCATCAGGCTATGGGGGGGACAGTGGCCAATACTGGGGGGGGGCAGCTTCAGGCTATGGGGTGGGGGACAGGACCACTGGGGGTAATGGAAGGAGAGATGAATGTGGCCAAGTACAGAGATATCCTGGATGAGAACCTCTTCCTGATGCTCTGGACCTCAGACTGGACCGAACCATCCGACAAGACAATGACCTTAGGCACAAAGCTAAAAAAAACAAACAGAGGCTTCAGAACATCTCTGTGACCATTTCTGACCAGCCCAACCAGAGCCCGGATCTAATCCCAATTGTACATGAAAAATAAAAAAGAGATTGTGCTTCCATAGAGTAGTAATAGCACAGTAAATATATAATGGCCAACTAGAAACCGTCCCCTGAGATAAGGAGGTTTAATTAAAGCCTGTAGTAATGGAGGCAGCACAGCGTCCTAGTTTCTGGGACACCGAATGTCTAGTTTAGTAGATCATCAATGAGGAGAAAAAATGGACAAGAGGCGCCAATCCAATAGGCAGATTTAGTATTTTATTGGTAAAAACTAGAGATGAGCGAGCACTAAAATGCTCGAGTGTTCATTTTTCGAGATGAACTTTTCCCGATGCTCGAGTGCTCGTATCGAATAACAAACCCCATTGAAGTCAATGGAAGACTCCGGCATTTTTCAAGGGGACCAAGGCTCTGCAATACAATGTGTCATTTTATTGAGAAATAATGTCTTCTGATAAGTTAGCAGATGTACGGAAACATATGCAATGTGTTCTTCATTGTGTTCTTCACTTAAATGATCCTTAAATGATCCTGTGTTCACTGTGTTGTTCACTGTTCTTTACTGTGTTTCCTAAAATGAATGCTTGTTCTCGAGCAGGCGAAATACTTGTCCGAGAAACAAGCCGTTTCGAGTAGGCTTATACTCGAATGAGCATCAAGCTCGGACGAGTATGCTCGCTCATCTCTAGTAAAAACCTTTAAATTTTTCAGTGTTGAGTAGAAGCTTTGGAGCTAGTACAGTCAGGAGTCTTCCTGGGATAATGTAACAAGTTTCTCACCCCTGGATTTGGGGATCCTCTGCCTCTTCCTTGCTGATCCTCTCCAGTTCCCTCCGGTTGGATGGTGAACGTTGGTGGAAGCCATTTTCAAGTCTCTCCAGAGATGCTCAGTTATGTTTAACTGTGAAAAAATGTATAAAGAGCTACAGGGTATTTTGCATCAGACAAGGCAGATAATTAAATGATCTATGTATGTAAAAGTAAATCCATATAATGCAGATAAAAACATAGATACATAGATAATTTAATTATCTGCGTTGCCTGATTCGCTTTACCGTGCAGCTTTTTATACATTTTTTGCACACGTAAGTGTTATATTTTATACTATTTGGCTTATGTATATAATTTTCACTAATGTTTTCTTGACCATAGAGTTTGTAGAAGAGGGAAGTCCTACATCGAAACGGGTTATCCTTGGATTTTACACTACCCTTGGTTTTTACCAATAAAAATCCTACATCTGTCTATTGGATTCCCATTCTCTTGTCCATTTTTTTCTCTTCATTGATGATCTAAACCCAATGGAGCATCTCTGGAGAAACTTAAAAATTGTGTCCACCAACATTCACCATCCAACCAGAGGGAACTGGAGAGGATATACAAGGAAGAGGCGGAGGATCCCCAAATCCAGGGGTGGAAAACTCGTGACATCAGCCCCAATAAGACGCATTTCTGTACCGGCTCCAAAGCTGCTTCTACTAAATACTGAAAATATTTAGGGAGTCTGAACACTTTCTGTTCCCACTTGACATGTCTGTCATGAATAGGTGGAGCTGTAGCAGGAGAGTTATGGCTCATTCTGCTTACTCCACCCCCCTCTAGTCTTTATCATTGACGACGGATTGTGAGGATAAAGACACAGTAAGAGAAGCAAAGAGAGAAGAAGCTGTGTGTATATGCAGAGGTCAGCATGGGGAGAACAGGGAAATGCTGGAGCGCTCAAAAGAGGCAAAGACGCAGGAACATACACATGCCGAGACATGTCTAATGGATGAGACTTATTGAAAAGTGGTGATTGAAAGCTTCTTGGGGGCTCCGAAAAATACAGGCACTTCATTTGAGAGGACCTTTTACACTTTGCCAGCTAAGTTAGAATCTACTGCAATACTTTATTACATTGCATGAGCTGTCGGACCCCTATGGTTCAAACATTCTAGGGTGCCTAAAAAACTCACAAGTGCCCCTTTTATTAGCATTTTGATGCGTGTTAAAAAGTAATCCATGAAAGCTCAAGTATGAAAAACTTCTGAGAGTCTGACACCAGGACTTTTTATTAAAGAGTTAAATTTTTATAAAGACTATCCTCAGGAAAATGGTGGAGTAGGACATAGGACGTCTCACGAAGCCCCAAGTCACACTGCTGGTAGGTAACGTGACCTACAGCTTTATCAGGGTAAGTATAATATGGGTGACCCTATGGGTGATGGGTGACTCTATTAGGGTTTTATACTTTCCCTGGGAATTTTTCTGTACTAGTGGCCAACCTCATACATGATAAGATCCTGACTTTGAAGGCAACTGATTGGCACTGTGCTGTTATTGAGTCCATGCTCTACAAATACGCTGAAATCCTTGTCCACAAGCAGCTATGGGATGAAGGACAGACGCCATTTTGAAAGATTCATCTGAAGCAAATCACAAGACTGGTGATTCGATTTGGTGCCTGAAAAATGGAAAAGTTGGACCAAATCTGTGAATGGATACAAGTCTCTTAGACTGAAGAAAACAAGAACTCAGCTCACCTTTTACTCTGGTTAAACTGGTTTCACCTCTTTCTAAGAAAACTCATCTCACCTCTGATATCAGGATGACACAATATCACCGGCAGTGAAGAACTCGCCTCACCCATTGCTGCCTTCTAAGATTACTGCTATTAGAATAAGTTATCATGTCCATGTACACTGCAGGCTCCATCATAACCCACCACGTTGCCCATCAGATATCTGAGTAATATCTTATGTAATATTTCACAATATTTATCGTTTATGGATTATTGAGAAACCTGGGAGAAAATTCCTTATACAGTGTTTGACTGGCCCACCACAGTACCAGAGAACCCTCTAGAGCAGTGGTGGCTAACCTATGGCACTGGTGCCAGAGGCGGCACTCCAAGCTCTTTCTGTGGGCACCCGGGCCATTGCCCCAAGACACCAGACAGGACTCAAAGAATTTTCCAAGTTCCAAGAAACTTAAAAGATGCTGCTTTCGGTCATATTTATATACTGACTTCGCTACTTGGGACTGTAGGAAGAGGGAAAATGAATTGACACTGCCAAATTATCTTTGAAGGACCTCTTGCCGGTCCCATGATTCTCTGTGCACAGAGGGACACTGGTTGCTGTCCTCAGGAGGCCAATATAATTGAAAGTTGTTGAAGAACAGAGAGCAATAAGTTACTGCTTTAAATTTTGGTTGGCACCTCGCGATAAATAAGGGGGGTTTTGGGTTGCTTTTTGGGCACTTGGCTGCTAAAAGGTTCGCCATCACTTCTCTAGAGAAACCAGGGTTTAACCAAAGGCTGGTGGTGCAGTAGAAGATAACCCAATTCCAAAAAAAGATGTATCTGCTGGACCCATGGAACCTCGGCTTGATACTTCCTTTCCATTCTTCCAAATAAAACGTTAGTTACACAGGTGATTTCTATAAGAGATATCAGTATTGTACTGGTCCACCAGAGGAACTTCCAAAGGTCCCTCGCTCCACCTCAATAGTGGAAAGCAGTGGTCCAGCAGAAGGTGACCCAATTTTGAGGATACTAGGATCTACTTCCTATAGACTAATGGAAGGAGACACTTTTATTTACATGTGTCCATATAAAACTTAATGCATACAGAGGTATGGGATCTACCCACAGATTTCTCTAATCACCATTATTGTTGGACTGGCCAACCGGAGTATCAGTTTTTAGTATCTTCCTCAAACTGACTCAAACCCAATAGTGGACCACAGAGATCCTGCAGCAGTCACATTTGGAGTCTGTTACCTAGAAAATGATCAAGGTTGGGCTTCCAGAATAATTTTATCTGGGGGATCAACTCTCTTGTCGCAGACACTCAACATATCGCATGTCGCAGACGAACCATTCACAGGTGTCCATGAGCAACCAAATTACAGATACATACAACACACATCTCTAATATCGCTACTTGTGTAAGGATATTTATTAAAAGTTACAGTATTATGACTTCTATATTTAGTTTCTTCTCGATCTCCATGTTCTCTGAAGGGATTTTGGACTTCTGTACACCGACCTACCATCACCTGTAGAGAAGTCAATGGACTTATCTCTTTTTACAACATGCCATATAACTGGGCACAGGCGGGGATTCTTCTGAGTAATACAGGGTATGAGCTGAGCACAAACACACGAAAGGTGAACTGAGTTTTCCTTCACACACAAGGAATGATTTAACAAAACTATGTGTGATCCCGAATGGTACAAGGTCACACCCCAGCAATGCAGCCCCCAATAATCCAGAACTTATAAATAGAGACCCCGAACCAGAGCAACTAATGTGCTGAACATCATCATCCTCCAGTGGGTTGTTAATGCTCTCCAATCTTGCCTGAAAATATTCTCTGGGCCTTATGCAGGTCCTGCACACATTTATGCCACAGGTAACTCAACAAAGCTGCTGGGTCATATATATTGTTCTGTAATTTGCAATAAAATCAGATAAAACAGTATAAACAGAAAGGTCTAGAGCTCATTACATTGCTATAGCCTGTTGTCACCAATTTCTGTAGGAGAGGTCATAGCTATGACAAAGTTATGGTCAAGTATCCAAAACTTTCACATATAACACTACATTCGCACATATGGCTATGCTCCCACACAAGGCTACCTTCCGAATAATAACTATATGGTTACATATAGTTATATTCACACATATGATATGTTTATTGAACTTGTGATTTTATACTGGGTAGACTTATTTGTTGGTTTTAAGATCCTCATATTCCAGCCCCTTACCCTTTATACAGCTGCCCTGTAGGGTTTTAGTGTCAGAGTGTAAGATGTTATATACATATAATATACCTGTTTCAGATAACAAACAGTACAATCTATTTCGACACTGAGAAGTGCTGACTCATATACTCGCGGCTAGCTAGGGGTTAATTATGGGTGTTCCTGTACTCCTGTACACAAGTATAAACTCCACTAAGAGGAGAGGATCAGCGTCTTCTACAACTCCAGGTAAGAAAACGAATTCTTCATGGTTACATATTACTGTGTACTGCGCTATGCTATAGGTGGGTGCTATCTGTGCAGTTTCTTATATAATGTCTTATAGAATGTCTGCATATAATGTAATTAGTACAGTATAGATGGCTGATATGTGACACCGAAGTCCCGGGCTTTCATGCTGTTAGCCAGTAATGAGTTGTTGGAAACCTTAGATTTCTGGCACCTGATATATGTAGATATCCGGGTCGGTTTTTCACTGGACTAGGTAAAGAGCAGGAGGCGATGACTATTCCAACATATCCAGGCCAGGTATTGATTGGCAAATAAAGCCAGAAGCTCTGGTGAGCAGGTCATGTGGTGGTGGCCTGAAGGTTTGCTAGCTGCTTGATTTTGTTATTGTTATAAAACTGTGAATTTAGACTACTTCTAGAGTCACCATTTGAATAAATCCCTCACCTAGTATATACAATGCTCTATAAAGTTCTCCAATAACTTCCTTCCTTTACCTCCTTTCCTTCCTTCTTTTCCTTCCTACCCTTTCTTTCTTTGCTTCCTAAATTTCCCTTCCCTTCTCTTTATTTCCCTTTCTTCCCTTCTTGACTTCCTTACTTGCTTTCCTTCATTCCTTCCTTCTTTCATTCATTCCTTTCCCTACTTTCTGTCTATCCTTCCTTCCATTCCTTCCACTTCCTTCACTTTTCTTCATATCCCTTCCTTCCCTTCACAACCTACCTGCCTTCCTCTTTTCTTCCTTTCCATTATTTCTTTCTTTCATCATTCCTTTCTTTCCTTCATCCATCCTTCCTTCCTTCCTACCTTTCCTCGCTTCCTTCCTTCCCTTTCTTCCTTCCCTTCCCTTCCTTCCCTTTCTTCCTTTTCTTCCTTCCTTCCTTTCCTCCCTTCCTTCCTTCCTTCCATCCTTTCCTCCCGTCCTTCCTTTCCTCCCTTCCTTCCCTTCCTTTCCTTCTTTCCCTTTCTTCCTTTCCCTACCTTCCTTCCCTTCCTTCCTTCCTTCCTTCCTTCCTTCCTTCCCTTCCTTCCCTTTCTTCCTTTCCTTCCTTCCTCCCTTTCTTTCCTCCCTCCCTTCCTTCCTTCCCTTCCTTCCTTCCTTCCTTCCTTCCTTCCTTTCCATACCTTCCTTCCTTCCCTTCCTTCCTTCCTTCCTTCCTTCCCTTCCTTCCTTCCTTCCTTCCTTCCTTCCTTCCTTCCCTTCCTTCCTTTCCATACCTTCCTTCCCTTCCTTCCCTTCCTTCCCTTCCTTCCTTGCTTCCTTTCCTTTCCTCCCTTCCTTCCTTTCCTTTCCTTCTCTTCCCTCCTTCCTTTCCTCCCTCCCTCCCTTCCTTTCCTTTCCTCCCTTCCTTTCCTCCCTTCCTTCCTTCCTTCCTTCCTTCCTTCCCTTCCTTTCCTTCCTTCTCTTTCTTCCTTTCCTTCCCTTCCTTCCCTTTCTTGCTTTCCCTACCTTCCTTCCCTTCCTTCCCTTTCTTCCTTTCCCTACCTTCCTTCCATTTCTTCCTTTCCTTCCTTCCTTCCCTTCCTTTCCTTCTCTTCCTTCCTTTCCCTACCTTCCTTCCTTCCCTTCCTTCCTTTCCTTTCCTCCTTTCCCTCCTTCCTTCCTTCCTTCCTTCCTTCCTTTCCTTCCTTCCTTTCCCTACCTTCCTTCCCTTCCTTCCTTTCCTTTAATGTCTCTTAAAGGGGCTTTCCCATCTGGGCATTTACATTTAAATTCATTCATTTGCCATATGTAAACATTTCTTCAATTGGATGTTATTAAAAAAAATGTTCCTGTGTGAAGATAATTTCTCATAAATGTAGTTGTGCTGTCCCTTAGAAACGAGATGGCTTCCTTGGATACGACCACCTCACATTTTGGCAGCAGTGGCCAGACATGCGCTATTGAGTCCTGTCTGACTACCTGGATTCAGCGATCATTACCACAGGATGTCTGTGCGACATGCAGTAACTCCCGGACATTTCATATACAAACACCTTTATTTTCTTTGTGCAATCCCTACACCAGAGGTGGCCGTATCCAAGGAGTCAGTCTTGTTTCTAAGGGACAACATGGTGACATTTATGAGAAATTATCTTCACACAGGAACTTTTTTAATAACATCTAATTGAAGAAATGTTTATATATGGCAGATTAATGAAACTGAATGTGAATGCCCCTTTAACCTAAAATCTAAAGTATTTAAGTTCTATCCTGGCCTATTCCTCATATCTGATTTTTAATATTTTGCAGAACCTCCGTGGACCATGGATCTGGTGACGATTCTCATATCTGTTGTTGTCATTTTATTTTTGGCGAATGCGTTCAAGAACAAAAAACATGAAAATTACAAAAATTTTCCACCTGGACCAAAGCCTCTACCAATAATTGGAAATATCCACCTCATGGACATAAGAAAACCCCATAAAACATTTATGGAGGTAAAAATAACCTCTAAGTTAATTCAGATCCCAGATGAGAGCCCTAAATTAATCCGAACTACAGACCAGACATCTGAACTCCATACCTATAGCTTAAATGAATGTGGGACCTAGTACAGAACCCATAAATTGAGACTCCAGTCCAGTCATTTAAGGGGTTGGCCATAAATTTATGCCAACAGTAGATGGGTGTGGAGGACAGGCACCCAGCAACGCTTCACCAATCAGCAGTTCAGCAGCCTGTAAACACAGGAACATGTAAAGTCAGTTGGCTCAATGTCCCTGCAGTTCCCCATCATGTTCAGTTGGAGCTGTATTTAAAGTTGTGGCTTGAGGCTCCTATGGAGAAAAGGAGGCAACTATTTCTACCTTCTAGATCCTTTACAGGACACAAAACAGTTGATCAGAGTACTAGTGCTGTTTTTGACCTCCTATTAAATCAACTATTGATGCCCTTTCCTGGGGATAGTTCATCAACAGAAAATCATGAACAACCCAATACAATGGGGCACATTTACTTACCCGGTCCTGTCGCGATCCCCGATCCGGACGGCCCGACAAAGATGAAGTCCGCCGCGATTCACCAAGATTGTGCCAAGTTCCTGCATGTGTTGCTTCCCCGCTGAGGTCTGCCGGAGTTCACCTTCTTCTTCCCCGTGCATGTGAGTGCGTGTCTTGCGGCACAATTTACGATGTTAAATCCTGCGTGTTGTCCGAATCCGTTGGATCGTCCGGCGGTCCGCCCCCTGATTTGTGTCGCTTGAAAGCCAGCACCGATGCGCCAAAACCCCCTGTTAAATGCGGCGCTAATCGGAAATCGTCGGGAAACCAGACAATGCAATCCGTGGACCCTTAGTAAATGAGCCCCATTGTGTTGAATAATTTCAGGACACAGGCTAGGAAATCCCAAAAGTAACCCTTAGTTTTTAGTGTCTCCTTATAAAAATATTGAAGGTGATGGTAGTAGGACAAGGGTTAGAAGTTAGGGTCGTAGCTTCAGGGTCAGGATTAAGAAAAGGGATAGTGGTTTTAGGGTTATTAAGCATCCGGATTTAGATTGGGAAGTCCAGGAAACCTGAGAAGACAGTTATAAAGAGTCTTACCCAGACACTAGTAATGAGCTTATGTGGAGGGGGTCATGGCAATGGCAACTATTTGGTCATCCTTGTATTTACAGTTGGCTAAGGTGTATGGCCCAGTCTTCAGTATCCAGCTTGGAATGTCCAAATCCATCATCCTATGTGGTTACGACACCCTTAAAGATGCTCTGGTCAACCATGGTGAATTATTTGCGGAAAGACCATATACACCATTATTTTCTACAACATCAAAGGGCAATGGTAAGTCTTGTATCATTTATAATTTCTTTATCTAGTAGTTGGAGAACTCATGCATGTCCAGGCATTGCAAGGCGATGACATTGATTTATATATTTTCCGGTGGTGCTTCCGATGGATCGGACCAGGTTCCCGCACAAATTACAGCAAATTTCCAAATAATATTTCATATGACTACTGTATTCTTCAGTGTTCACCCTGCTGCTGGGGTTGACATCACTAAGGGTCCCTTAGTAAATGGTGTTTACCAGCATCATTGGTATGGCATTCCTTGGTCCAGCCTGATAAGGATATTCTGGGACCTCCAGTAGCCCCTAAGAAATAACCTTCAAATTGTTTTGTCTTCTCCTTGACCAGGATCCAGTTTGGCTTAGAGTCTGATTCCATCGGGGACTTTCTGGTTCTCAGGAGGGCGAGTCCAGCACTGCTTACCTAAATATCTATTCACACATTTCATGTTATCTATTGTGAGAAAGTGAAAGGTGTCATTTGGGAGAACCGCTATCTGTCCTACAGACAGATGAAAAGTACATGGTAAAAGCCCTGGATTTATCTGCAGTAACCCAAGGGTTAATGCAGACATATAGTAAGCAGGAGAAGTCTGTTTGGTCTATGTTGGCCTAGCTAGCATAGACACCTTTGTAATGTCCGTACTGGGCCTGCTTATTATGGAGTAGGGGTAGGCTGGTAGTGGGACTCCTAACCCATCCGGGCTTCGGTCCTGGGTTTCTGTATAGCCCACAGGTGCAGGTCACAGACCTCGTTAGAGCCTGATTTAGACTGAAGGCCAGAAGCAGTAGGAGAGGCACTGCCTGGAGAGCTGAAGGCTGGACCGAGTTCACACAGCAAAGGTAACCAGGTGCCTCCTGATATTCTGCTGGCCGAGAGCGTGTGCCAGGCAGCCTGGTACATGTATAGTTAGGTGTATTGTATTAGGCAGTGCCCAGCCAGGCAGGGTTTATTTTGTATTTTGTATGTGCCTAAGCCAAGGCTGAATTTGTATTTTGACAAAGAAGTGTGAATAAACACTTGATTTTGGACTTTAACCCTGCGTGTGTCCCTGCTTCCTGCACTGCTACAAGGCATCTACCAGAGCAATTCCCCACACTATCTATTTATTACATTACAGGTATCATCTTTGCCACTGGAGAGAACTGGAAAGTGATGAGAAGATTTACACTCTCTACTCTACGAGATTACGGAATGGGCAAAAGAACCCTAGAAGACAAGATCGTTGAGGAAACTGAACACTTAGTCAAGAAGTTAAGATCATATGAAGGTGTGAAGGGTTATCATATCCACAGTAGTGTATCTTTCTGTATATACTCTATGTATACTATAAAAGGGTTGTTAAATGGGTTTCCTACCCAAAGAGGTTGAGGTAAGTTAAACAAATTAAGTAAAAAACTATATTTATTTATTTATTTTCTAGGAAAGCCCTTTAGTGATGTAACGAGTATCTATTCTGCTGTAACCAATATAATTGTGGCAATACTGTTGAACAAAAGATTTGATTACAAGGATCCGACCATCCTGAGGCTTATGGGTACAGTCAATGAGAATGTCAGACTTCTAAGCAGCCCCTGGGTCATGGTAAGTGATTGTTACGTTGGATCTTGCTATCTATGTGCCATGGCACCTCAGAAGACATGTTCTGATACATTTGCTTCTCCTTTGATTTTCTTATATACTATAGTTGTACAATTGTTATCCATTTCTGGCAAAACTGCTGCCCGGAGCCCACACAAAAATTTTTGAAAACGTTAAAGAATTTTATGACTTTATAAAAGCGACATTTACAGAACACAAGAAAGAGCTGGATGTGAATGACCAGAGGAATCTCATCGATACCTTCCTAGCCAAGCAACAAGAGGTAAGTGAATCAATTCAGTGTCCCGAGCACCTAGATATTCCCTTTATATGTGACCTCTCACCTAAGTAGTAGGAGCTAGGGTTGGGTGGCCTTAGCAAAAGAGGAGACTTTTGCATTAACGGAGCTATGGTTGAACAGACACGATGTTTGGGTCCTTAAACCCAACCCTGCACTTCAGGCAATAGTTCAGGTTCAACGTTCGGGATCCATGCGAAGCAGTAAAACCTACAATCGGTGCTGGAACTTCATTGGGGGGATTGCAGATTGTTGCCTTCACATCTAGAAGATATTGGAGGATGTCATGATCTTGATACATGTCCACCAATCAGTCTTTGGAATGATGTTGACCTCTGCATATGCATTTGTTTAATTCTTTCAATGCAGAGATAAAGACAGTCCCCGGGTTACGTACAAGATAGGGTCCAGAGGTTTGTTCTTAGTTGAATTTGTATGTAAGTCGAAACTGTATATTTTATAATTGTAGATCCAGACAAAAAAAAAATTTTGCCCCAGTGACAATTGGAGTTTCAAATTTTTTTGGCTGTAGTTGGACCCAGGATTATCAATAAAACCTCATTACAGACACCTTACAGCTGATCATTGCAGCCTGGGATTATAGTAAAGCATTCAGAGACTTCACCAGAGGTCAGAGGGGTCTGTCTGTACCTATGGGTTGTCTGTAAGTCGGGGACCGCCTGTATATTGCAGTGGTGTCCCAATTGCTCTCCACTTCCATCATTTTTGAGGACAGGTCAGTGATAGAACTTCAAATTAGCATCTATTATATAAATGATCATTTATAGGAAATGTTTTGATAAATTTAAATTTGCTTTAATTTTATTATATTTGTTTTCTAGGGAAAAACAGAATCCTCCCAGTATTACCACAATGAGAATTTGACTACTCTGGTAGCTGATTTGTTTGGGGCTGGGATGGAGACCACATCAACCACATTGCGATGGGCTATTCTGCTGATGATGAAATATCCAGACATTCAAGGTAGGAACGTTACATTTTCAATAATAACTTTATTATTTATGTTTTGTCCTATATGTTATGCCCTCTATTTTGTGTCCTCTATGTTGTGCCCTCTATGTTATGTCCTCTATGTTATGCCCTCTATGTTATGTCCTCTATGTTATGTCCTCTATGTTATGTCCTCTATGTTATGCCCTCTATGTTATGTCCTCTATGTTATGTCCTCTAAGTTATGTCCTCTATGTTATGTCCTCTATGTTATGTCCTCTATGTTGTGTCCTCTATGTTGTGTCCTCTATGTTGTGTCCTCTATGTTATGTCCTCTATGTTGTGTCCCCTATGTTATGTCCTCTATGTTGTGTCCTCTATGTTGTGTCCTTTATGTTTTGTCCTATATGTTGTGTCCTCTATGTTGTGTCCACTATGTTGTCTCCTCTATGTTGTGCCCTCTATGTTGTGTCCTCTATGTTATGTCCTCTATGTTGTGTCCTCTATGTTGTGCCCTCTATGTTGTGCCCTCTATGTTGTGTCCTCTATGTTGTGCCCTCTATGTTGTGCCCTCTATGTTGTGCCCTCTATGTTGTGTCCTCTATGTTGTGCCCTCTATGTTGTGCCCTCTATTTTATGTCCTCTATGTTGTGTCCTCTATGTTGTGTCCTCTATGATGTGTACTCTATGTTGTGCCCTCTATGTTGTGTCCTCTATGTTGTGCCCTCTATGTTGTGCCCTCTATGTTGTGTCCTCTATGTTGTGTCCTCTATGTTGTGTCCTTTATGTTTTGTCCTATATGTTGTGTCCTCTATGTTGTGTCCTCTATGTTATGTCCTCTATGTTGTGTCCTCTATGTTGTGCCCTCTATGTTGTGCCCTCTATGTTGTGTCCTCTATGTTGGACCCTCTATGTTTTGCCCTCTATGTTGTGCCCTCTATGTTGTGCCCTCTATGTTGTGTCCTCTATGTTGTGTCCTCTATGTTGTGCCCTCTATGTTTTGCCCTCTATGTTGTGCCCTCTATGTTGTGCCCTCTATGTTGTGTCCTCTATGTTTTGCCCTCTATGTTGTGTCCTCTATGTTGTGCCCTCTATGTTGTGTCCTCTATGTTGTGTCCTCTATGTTGTGCCCTCTATGTTGTGTCCTCTATGTTGTGCCCTCTATGTTGTGCCCTCTATGTTGTGCCCTCTATGTTGTGTCCTCTATGTTGTGTCCTCTATGTTGTGTCCTCTATGTTGTGTCCTCTATGTTGTGTCCTCTATGTTGTGCCCTCTATGTTGTGCCCTCTATGTTGTGTCCTCTATGTTGTGTCCTCTATGTTGTGTCCTCTATGTTGTGTCCTCTATGTTATGTCCTCTATGTCATGATACGATATTGAGAACATTTACAATCTCTACACAACTCTTTTTCATGGCTGCTACCTCCTCCTCTTCGAACATGTACTGGAAAGGGTTAGAAGACCAGTCCCTGCAACCATTAGATTTCAAGATTGCAGTCAGTGTTAGTAGGGCAAGTAGGGCCTTGGGGCTCAGTGGCCCATCATAACTTTTACCAGTCTATTTGGTGCACCTATAACTTATTGGGGACATGTATGAGGACCAGTGATTTTGCATAGCATGCTAATAATGATGAGCGGACCCTGCAAAATGTAGAAAATTCTGTTCAGGCCCAGGTACTGAACTCAGGCCAAAACTTCCATCATTAACATAATCTGTGCTGATGTTAACTCTTTAACCCATTAACGACTTTGTTTTTGTGTTTCCATTTTTCCAAAACTTGTTAGTGGGCTTGTTTACTGTGATACAAATTGTACTTTGTAGTGACTTTAATATTCCATGCCCTGTACTGGGAAGTGGGAAAAAAATTCCATTTCCAGTAAAATTGTTAAAAAAATTTATTTGCACTATGTTCTTGTGGGCCTGGTTTTTATGGGTTTCACTGTGCACCCCAAATGACACATCGTCTTTATTCTTTGGTTCGGTAGGATCACAAAGATACTACATTTATGTAGGTTTTATTGTGTTTTAATATATTTTAAAAAAAATTAAAACATCTACAAAAAAAATTCTATTTCGCTATTTTCTGGTGCTAATAATTTTTTCATACTTCAGTGTACGGAGCTGTGTTAGGTATCATTTTTTCTGGCAGAAAAGTGGCATTTCTGACATGTGGGTGGTATTTTCTGTTATTGGGTTCAACAGTTAGGATTAACAGTTACATTGTAACAGATCTTCATAAATGACACCGCCATGGGCCATGGCAACGGATCATTGCTCCCCAATGACATCACAGGGAATGATGATCAAAGTCGATATGGCGGTGGCAATCAAAAGATGAACACCCACGATTGGTGCTAGCAGGTGGGGGAGTGCTGCATATTGCCCTTTCCATACTCCTGTACTCAACATATGAGATACTAATAGGTCACACGTCGTAAGGGGTTAAATGCCACTGGAAAAGTCGCAAGTGCCACATAAACCAGTAATAGCAAACCCGTAAAGTCCAATCCACACTATATGCGACCAATTTATGGAATGGGAATATGCCATTGATGTGTGATTGATAGGGGACCTTGGAGAAAGTTTTGAAATCGTGGTGATTTGTGTGGGTCTGAGGTTGCAACCATATTTTCCAGTTTTATCATACATTTAATCTCATAAAACTACTGGGTTACTTTAGATTTAAATTTTCTACAAATTTATCTCTATCCTGACAGAGAAAGTGCAGAATGAAATTGAACGAGTGATTGGATCGGCACAACCTCAAATGGAGCACCGGAAACAAATGCCGTATACAGACGCCGTCATCCATGAAATCCTGAGGTTTGGAGACATCGCACCAGTTGGACTTCCACATTCAACACCTCGAGACATCACATTTAGAGGCTACTTTATTCCAAAGGTATCTCAAAGGTTCTCTGTTTCTTACTGGAGAACCATTGAATAATCTAATGGAATGGTGGTTTTGGCATTAGGCCCAGACTGGATAAATCCATCTTTTTTACTGTTTTTGTGATGTTTTTCAGATTTTTAAGCTGTTAAATCACTGTATAGGGTAATCTATAGGATAGGATCCATAGAAAACCTTTCCAAACCTTTTTCAATAATGTTTATTCTTATGGATAGTTCACACAGAGGACTGTGGCACAGATTTTACCTTGAGAATTCCATTTCACATCGAAATTAATGGAAGGCCATCCGATTTAAAGCGACAAGCCCTCGCAAAATTCAGGCTGATGCTGTTTAAAATTAGGGCATGTCTTTCAAAATCCAATTTGAAAAGTATGACAGGGGATTTTTACTCAGTATTTTAAAGATACCACCGTGAAAGGGTACGTAAAGCAACAATCTTACATTATCATGGAGGTCAACCACAGCTTATAGTACTTACTGATTGATAAAGGTGATAAAAAACATAGGTCCATAGGTTCATCAATCCTACATCCAACCCCTAGTCCAACAAAAAAGGTAAAAAAACGCTCAGCCGTCATTTACCCAATAGTAGAGGAAAACATTCTTCTCAACTCTAAGTATGAAGGTTTATGGACCACCATATCCAGGGCAATTTTTCCCATGAGGCACTGGCTTTGGAAGAGACATGTTTAGGGACGAGTGCTGTGTTACCAGTAGGTTTTGAGCCCGAAAAGCTGGCTGAGGTCCAAGTTTGGGCTTGCGTGCCCAAAACTTGACTAGTGACGAGTAGACCTGAACCGGTTCCGAGTTGAACAATGGGGCAGATTTACTTACCCGGTCCATTCACGATCCAGCGGCGCGTTCTCTGCGGTGGATTCGGGTCTTCCAGCGATTCACTAAGGCAGTTCCTCCGCCGTCCACCAGGTGTCGCTGCTGCGCTGACGTCCGCCGAGGCCTGCCGGAATGCCCTGAAATTCACTGGCCTATACCTGGTGAAGGTAAGTGCAAGTTTCGCGACACATTTTTTTTTATATAAAATGCGGCGGATTTTCCGAATCCGTCGGGTTTTCGTTCGGCCACGCCCCCTGATTTCTGTCGCGTGCATGCCGGCGCCGATGCGCCAAAATCCGATCGCGTGCACCAAAATCCTGGGACAATACAGGGAAAATCGTCGCAAATCGGAAATATTCGGGTAACACGTCGGGAAAACGCAAATCGGGCCCTTAGTAAATGACCCCCATTGAGGTTCATGTCTGCTAATCTCTCATCAGGCTAGGAATAGGAATATTTTGTTTTATTCTTTTTCCTTTTTGAAACAAATATTTTTAATTTTATGCCAAACCCGGTAAACCCAATCTTCAACTGGTCCACTCATCACTAGGGACCAATAAAGTAAAATGCATTTACTCTGTAGTCCTCTGTGAACCCTAATTTTTTTCAGTATGAATCTATACTTCTTTATTTGGTGTGGTAATAATAAAAAATTACCCCTATTAGGGTTAATTCTGATAAGTACCACATTGTACTAAATCACAAACACATACAGTATTTACCCCATTCCTTTCTTCTAGGGCGCCTCCATTATCACTGTGGTGCACTCAGCTCTCAGAGACAAAGATTATTTCGAGAAACCAGAAGACTTTTATCCAGAACACTTTCTTGATTCAAATGGAAACTTCAAGAAGAACGAGGCCTTCATCCCGTTCTCCATAGGTAACATTAGTTATATAAGGATTTTCTTTGGAGGAATCGGGGCATTATATGATTATTCCTTCAAGGGATTGTCCAAGACTACAAATACATCATGGTTTTCTTCTAAAAACATGGGGCCAATTTAGACAGTTTTCCCATCGTCATATTCTGATACCACATTGCTTTGGAAGGGAAGGGCAAGGTGTAAGTTATTTTTAGGTTTTGAGCACAATTTTTGATCTCCTCAAACATTTTTAGCAGAGATTTAGACAATTTTTACGATTGATTTTATTATTTATCGTCATATGAGATGACATTTTATAGATATTTTATCAGGACATGCATTTTCAGACAAGGCAATATTTTTTAAATTGTAATTTGTAGGATAGGCCAACGGGTCAGGGAACTGGCACCCAAGCCACATAATGAACATTTTTCGGCCACAACAAAGGACAAGGGCCCAAATGCTTCCAGATCCGCAGTCTCTGATTGGTGCGTGGCCTGAGTGCCCCCTATTAGATATTACGGTAATGGCCTATCCGGCAATACTGTAATTATTTCCTAAACTACCCCTGTTAGTAACCTGACATTAGTTGTCATCCTTCGCAAAATGTATCCTTGTGCTTTAGGACTACCAAACTTATATACAATTCCTATATATAATGCTTCCTTCCTCGGAGATATATACTGGATGCTCATGGTTGCTCGTCTTGATCAGAATACTTTATAGTGGGAACTAGGAATATGTAACGATACAAGCGACCAGGAACATCCAGTATCTCTCCAAGGGAGCAAAGATGAGACCATAGGAATTACCATATATACTCAAATATAAGCCTAGTTTTTCAGCACAACAAAATGTGCTGAAAACTCAAACTCGGCTTATACTCGAGTAAAAAAATATAGGTTTTCCCAGGTTTTTGTGCTAAAATTAGGGGCCTCGGCTTATACTTGGGTCGGCTTATGCTCGATTATATACGGTATCTCTATTCTAGAATCCAGACTGAGGGTCCTCTAGTATTGTGCAAAAATTCTATACACAAAAACAATTTTCAGCTCACCTGCCTTCAGTAGCCAAAATAAGTTGGCCAGTGCACGGAAAATACTTAGCCGACCGTCCAAGGGTATATGAAAAAGTGTGATCCAAAGGTCCAAAAGTGGGGTCCTAAGGTATTTTTGCTGCTGATCTCTACTGTAGCTGTAGGAGAACATTGATGGAGAGGAACCATTTGTGTATCTTTGAATGTTTTTAAAGTTTTTGCAGATTTTTAATTCTGTGCTTTCTCTAGCACCAGTGTCTGTGATTTTTGTAGCGAGTTGTTGAGGGATTGTATGGAGTTTTTGAGTTTATAGCGAGATGTCGACTGCACTCATATTGAAAACTTATATATACTTGTCAATGAAAAAGATTTTTTTTCCATTACTTTCCAGGGAAAAGAAGTTGTGCTGGCGAGACCTTGGCTAAAATGGAGATATTTCTTTTCTTTACTTCACTGCTCCAAAATTTCACATTCCGCCCACCAGCAGGAGCTAAACTGGACCTGACCCCAGACCTGGGAGCTACAAATTGCCCAAAGTCTCATGAAATCTGTGCCGTGCCTCGCAGATAGACTATGACTACCATCAATATTCATGTCAAAGGTGCTTCATGTCATTGAAAAATGTGCTGTAAATGTTTTGACAAGAGTCGTAGATGGGGGCTTATAGGAAGTCTACGCATGACAAGATCTTTGAGAGAAGGATATATGGTCTTGTGGTGACTGCTGATGTATAAGTGAATACGTTGTCAGACGTCTATTGGGCCCATTGAAGGATGATTCTGGATTGCATGAGATATATAAATACTCATAAACTACATCAATGCTTGGACCGGTTGAAATATTGTACGATATATACATTTTTCCAATTTCCTTTCGTTACTTGCTGGGGTATCAAGATATTTCCCTTTTGTTTCTGAAATAAAAGGGTACCCTGGGATTATTGACCTACCTTCTATTGACGTTATTGTGTAAAAAATGTATTTCCAACTTCTTCCACATAAGGTTGTTTCAGTTTCACGCATAGTAGTTTTTTAAAAAGACATTGGGGCAGATTTACTTACCCGGTCCATTCGCGATCCAGCGGCGCGTTCTCTGCGCTGGATTCGGGTCCGGCCGGGATTAATTAAGGTAGTTCATCCGCCGTCCACCAGGTGGCGCTGCTGCGCTGAAAAGCATCGGAACACGCTGGAGTTCACCGGCTCGGGCTGAGTGAAGGTAAGTGCAAGCTCCGCAACAGATTTTTTTTTTTAAATGCTGCGGTTTTTCTGAATCCGTTGGATTTTCATTCGGCCACGCCCCCCGATTTCCCTCGCGTGCATGCCAGCGCAGATGCGCCACAATCCGATCTCGTGCGCCAAAATCCCGGGGCAATTCAGGGGAAATCGGCGCACATCGGAAATATTTGGGTAGCACGTCAGGAAACCGCGAATCGGGCCCTTACTAAATGACACCCATTATTTTCAGTTTTCGTGAACATAACAGTGTACAAAAGGCAAAATATTCATCTCCGGGAAGTACAAGGTACAATCATAGAAGATGGACAATCAGCACAAAACATCAACATAGGATAATTACATCATCTAGTGATGCAAAAACAGAGAGAAATGTGTCCCAGTAAAGGGAACCCCTTCCCTAAGGCAGAAGACACACACACTCAACCATTCCCACGACACACAAGCGGAGCTATTCCTCCTCCACACTCAAAGCAATCTGGTCTTCCACCAACACATCCCACATCAAAGAGAAGCGGTCCGGAGTACCTCTAGCAGTGTAAGTGAGTTCCCTACCAGTCCAAAAAGACACACCCGAGAGGAGCAGACACCGGGGAGACCGGGGAATGAATATCCATCCAATAATCCTGAACGGATGGGCAATCCCAAACCATGTGTAAGAAGGTACCCGGTCCTCTCTGCTTCGAGAACATAAATCTGAGGGCAACCTGTGCATCTGACGCAAGCACAAAGGGGCCAGGTAATTTTGGTGCAACCACTTAATCTATATCAACAGGTCCCGAGCACTGATAACTGCTGAGCGCCAGTTATATGGACCATCAGTTCGAGGATATCTCCTTGCCATATATGAAAGATTCTCCCTGTAGGTGAGGTCCATCAAATGTTTACAAAAGGTGGATCTAGGTTTCCCAAGGTCTTTGGTCCTAGCGATGGCTTCCATGGGACTGTCCTCAATCTTCAGTCTCTCCCTCTCAAACTGGACCCCCTGTGCATGGCGTATATGCAGATAACTATAGAAGGATGTAGGAGCTAGATTAAACTCTTGACTATTCTCGCATAGTAGTAAGTGTTTTTTGGAAGCTTTTTATGCACCAGAACTAGAAATTGATTCAATAAATACAAAATGGGAACAAGGTCAATTGACCTTGATATTTTTGCCCTCATCCCAATCTCTTAGCTGGGTATTAGCTATGGTTGGTATATCTTGTATAAGTGATACTGTACCTACATCTTATAATAAACTAGAGGATATTGTATATTGTGAAAACTTTAAATATTCATTATTCAACTGTAATAAAATAAATAAAAATATATTTATCTCCTATTTTAATCTACTTGGATGTCAAAGTTTTGATGTCATTTGGTTGTGTGTAAAAAAAAAGGCCTTAATGAACAAAAAAACATGAAAGATTTTGTTTAATCAAAATTTAACTTTCATATCCCATGAGCAAAATGCCCAAAATACACCAAATGTGTCAGTACATGTCTCATCTATGGTCACTTGGTCCTCTTCGACATTGCAAAATGACACAAATTGGGGCTCATTTACTAAAGGTCCAAACGCCGCACTTTTGTTAGGTTTCCCAAATATTTCCGTTTTGCGCCGAATTGCCTTGGAATTTTGGCGCACGCGATTGGATTTTGGCGCATCGGTGCCGACTTGCACGCAACAGAAATCGGGGGGCATGGACATCGGATAACCCATCGGATTCGGACAAACCGCGGAATTTAAAAAATAATTTGTGTCGCAAGATCAAGCACTCACATGCACCGTGAAGAAGCAGGTGAACTCCGGCGGACCTCAGTGCAGCAGCGACACAGGAAGGAACTCGGGCACACAATGTTAGTGAATCTCGCTGGACCCGAATCCTCGTCGGACAACGCACCGCGGGATCGCGACGGGACCGGGTAAGTAAATCTGCCCAATTGACTAGACAACTTTTCTTCTTACATCTCTGCCCTAATTTCTCTACATGGAGGCTCCCACTTGCCAGGACACTAGGGATAGACCCAACGAAACAGGGACCGTCATGCTGAATGTGGGACAACAGGGGTGTGCTACAAAACAATATGAAAACCAAAAGCTGTAATACTTATCACTTAATCAGAGGACCACCGGTTGCATAGGGAAAGTCCCAGGAAAACTCATAAACTTCTAGTATATTCACAATTCCTTTGATCCAAGTGCAACTCCCAGGATAAACCGTCAGATTCAAAGTAAATGAGTCCAATGGTTCTTCTCTACATTGAAGATCGAAAATAGTGGAAAATTAGGTTATATCTGTACTCACACCATTCACTCTGTCATCGTATTATGTGGGAGAACTTTGTAAGAAGTAAAAAGGTTTTCAAGATCCTGGAGTTGCCAGTCTCCAGCCCAATAATAAACCTTTGGAGGGAGATAAAAGTTGGGTGTTGTCCAGCGACAGCCCAAAAACATCACTGCTCTAGAGGAGATCTGCATGGAGGAATGGGCCAGCATAATAACAGCACTGTGTACCTACCTACCTTGTGAAGACTTAAGAAAACATTTGACCTCTGTCATTACCACCAAAGGAAACATAACAAAGAATCGAGATGAACTTTTGTAATCGAGCAAATACTTATTACCCCCATAATTTGCAAATAAATTCTTTAAAAATCAGACAAACAATGTGCTTTTCTGGATTTATTTTCTATTCGTTGAGGATCTACCTATGATGTCAGGTACCGGCCCTCCATCTTTTTAAGTGGGAGAAATTGGTGGCTGAATAAATACTTTTTTGTACCTCTGAGTTGCAGGCAGGGGCATAACTTTATGGGGTGCAGAGGGTACGGTAGCAACCAGGTCCAAGAGGCTTAGGGGCCCATAAGGTGTCAATTTCCTATATGAGAAGACTAAGGCCCGTTCCACACTTGCGAGTGTCATGCGATGAACTTGCATCACACTCGCAACGCATGCTGCCGGGAACGCACGGCCCAAACGCTGCACCGCGGGAGTGAACTCAGCATGTCAGTTCGCAGACATGTCAGCATGTCAGAACGCGGTGCAGCGTTCGGGCCGTGCGTTCCCGGCAGCATGCGTTGCAAGTGTGATGCACTAATACCTAATACTATAAACTTTATAGTCGAGGGCCTGGCACACACTTTGCACTGGGGCCAATTAGATTCAAGTCACGCCACCGATCACAACTGTATTTACCCAAAGAGGGGAACAGTTGTATATGATCCTAAAGGGGTCACATTCTAAGGCCGGTAGCACATGATTGCACTCAGTTCATGGAAAGGGACCTGTGTGCTGTCTGCAGGATCCAATCTGTTTCCACTGACCAATCACATGCGTATGCAGCATAGACTTTTGATAGAAACATTCAACATCAACATTAAGTGACAAGAATCAGTGCTCCAGCACATAGTGTAAGAGTGGACTTGGGACTTGTGTACTAAAAATGAGATCTACAATTTTAAAAAATTAATAATCATGTACAAATACCCACCTTTGCTCCTCTTAAAGATGGTCCCGGGACTGGGATCAACTAAAAAAAGACTTAGCAGCCCAGAGAGTGGAGACAAGATATCCGGTACTCTGGGCTGCTAATTATGCACGCCCCTCTCCCATCCACACATCTCCTTGTCACGGGTGGTCCTGCGCATCGCCTGCATATTTTACCCGTCCCGGCTCCTGTCTCAGTCCCATCCGCCGTGAGCGCACATCCCCGACTCCTAGGGCATTAATTGGCACTGGTCATTTTCACATGCCTGTCTCTACCTGTAAACCCTGGTGGATATGTTTTACCTACGTCTTAGAGAAGCTTCCCAGCTTCTGGGTTCCCGTGCACCCATGTACCTGCGTTCCTGTGTGCCTGTGTTCCTGTTCCCATCTGCCTGGACCTCCCATTGCCGGAGTGGACTTGTCCTTGCATCTCTGCCGCCTGCCCTGACCCTGTGCCTGAACCTGACCACAAGATTGTCTCCTCCTAAGGTACCTCGACCTCGGCTGCCACCGCGGGCTAGTTGCACCCATGGAACGACCTGAGGGTACCCCGCCACAGGAAGACTGTGGCGGGCTCTGGTGAAGTCCAGGTGCTACTTAGATTCCGGTCCCGGGTGTCGGTTAGTACCACTTCCTGCTGTGGTCCAGTGGTTCCACACATCCTAAATCCTGACAATCCTGTACTAGATGGGTTATTTATGTGCTGAAATGTACCTGTATACTATACAAAAACTTTAGAATTTTAGGAAAGCAAAAAGTGAAATGAGAAACAATATCAAAAATTATAAAAAAGAGGAGAAAGAATGTAAAGGAAAGGGAAGGCCCTTTCAACCGACTTCAGAGGCCCAACATATGACTACGGCACAGCAAGGAGACAGCAAAAACCTAATGGGCCATATACCACAAGAATCTCCACATAAGAGATTAGGATAAAATATTATTGCAGACAGAAAGTAAATGGATCTTTTTAAATACCGTATATACTCGAGTATAAGCTGACCCGAGTATAAGCTGAGACCCCTAATTTTACCACCAAAAACTGGGAAAACCTATTGACTTGAGTATAAGCCGAGGGTGTAGTATACAGCCAGCCAGTCCCCATGTAGTATACAGCCAGCTCCCGTGTAGTATACAGCCAGCCAGCCCCATGTAGTATACAGCCAGCCCCCATGTAGTATACAGCCTGCCCCATGTAGTATGCATCCTGTGTCAGGTTCGCTAGGGAGAATGCTGGGACTTCTGGTTCTTCTGCTGGTTCCAGCAGCGTTCTCCGACCCTCGGCACGTATCCGCGCAAACTCCACCTCTCGTCCCGGGCAGCGGCTGCTAAGATCTCGCGCTGTCTAGGAGTTGTGTTCAGAACTGCTGGGACTTGTGGTACCTCTGCATGATGCCCGGTTGTTCTGCACCATGAGGGGTTAATTCCCAGAAGCTGTCCAGCTCCTATCAGGTTCTGGAGGTGGAGTTCTGGCTGCATAAATTGCAGCCTCACTAGTCACCCGTGCCAGTGTTTGAAAACCCTTCAGCACTGGCTCGCTGCATTAGGTGTGACTTGCTCTGTATCTGTATCTGTACCGTTGTTGACCTCGGTTCGTTTTTGACATTGACTCTTTGCCTACTGATTTTGCTATTGACGTACCCTCTCGTTGTGAATCCGGCTAGTTTACCATTCTTTTGTGTTTTATGTTTGTCAGTCTGTTTGTGTTTCCCTTCCCACACTTATCAGTGTATTCCGAGTCTTCAAGTAGTCGCCCCATGGTTTAGCGTGGGGGGGCTATAGGAAGGGACAGAGGTTGGGGCTAGTTCAGGGCACACTATCCCCTGTCTTCTGTGTTACCCAACCCTAACAACCTGCCCTATGTAGTATATAGCCAGCCCCATGTACTATACAGCCAGCCGGTCCCCGTGTAGTATACAGCCGGCCAGTAGTATACAGCTAGCCCCCATGTAGTATAAAGCCAGCCCCCATGTAGTATACAGCCAGCCCCCATGTAGTATACAGCCAGCCCCCATGTAGTTTGCCAAACAGATAAAAAAAAATAAGCTTAATACTCACCCTCCCGCGTCCCGATGTTCGTCGTCCATGCGGATGTCATCAGCTGCGCATCATAATATGCTTCGGCCAGCAGATTGCATGGAAGCGACTCTGCCGGCTACTACAAAGAGTAGATAGAAGATAGAAGAGGAGCCGCGATGAGGATCGGGAGCCACGACGAACATCGGGGATGCCGGAGGGTGAGTATGAAGTTAATTTTTTTAATTGACTCGTGTATAAGCCGAGGTAAAGGTTTTTCAGCACATTTTTTGTGTTAAAAACTCGGCTTATACACGAGTATATACGGTAATTCAGTCAGAACTAATAAATCTTTCAAATTTGGTTGCTTTCGGTAAACATTAACAAAGTATCTGCTTCTCGAGCTTCTTGACCACTCCTGTTCTGCTCCTCATACGTGCAATGTATTGTCATCCATGACTAAGGATGTTGCTACGTCTTAAACACGTCGGATGTGAACGATCAAGACGTAACTCAGGTGGAGGGAGGATCGGTACTGCTGGATCGGGGTGTCCCTCGTGGTTGAGCTGGAGTTTGCTTTTCCAATAATTTTTACTCATAAACATTTGAGCCGGAATGTTGGAATACTGCAATAGTTACTGTTTCACCATGATTACACCTACTACTCCCTCTGCTCCATGCCATGAAGGTTACAGATCGGGGCTCGTGTAGGTGAACTCTATCATTTATAGCCTATAATTTACATGTATATAACGTATATAATCTAATTAAATACTTACCATGTTATGTTAATGTTACCATTCAAAGTCTATAATTAAAATTTATATTACATTAATATACCATAATTATTAATAATAGTAATCTTATTCACCATCATATTCTGTATTACATATCATAGGGGAGAGAGACAAATGAAGAAAAACATTACAGAGCAATAACATTGTCATATGGAACAATAGGAATGAGGTCCCAGCTCACAAGAGCTTACAGTCTATGAGGATGAGGGGGTGACACAAGAGCTTACAGTCTATGAGGATGAGGTGGTGACACAAGAGCTTACAGTCTATGAGGATGAGGGGGTGACACAAGAGCTTACAGTCTATGAGGATGAGGGGGTGACACAAGAGATTACAGTCTAGGAGGATGAGGGGTGACACAAGAGCTTACAGTCTATGAGGATGAGGGGGTGACACAAGAGCTTACAGTCTATGAGGATGAGGGGGTGACACAAGAGATTACAGTCTATGAGGATGAGGGGGTGACACAAGAGATTACAGTCTATGAGGATGAGGGGGTGACACAAGAGCTTACAGTCTATGAGGATGAGGGGAGTGACACAAGAGCTTACAGTCTATGAGGATGAGGGGGTGACACAAGAGCTTACAGTCTATGAGGATGAGGGGGTGACACAAGAGCTTACAGTCTATGAGAATGAGGGGATGACACAAAAGTTTACAGTCTATGAGGATGAGGGGGCGACACAAGAGCTTACAGTCTATGAGGATGAGGGGTGACACAAGAGCTTACAGTCTATGGGGATGAGGGGGTGACACAAGAGCTTACAGTCTATGAGGAGGTGACACAAGAGCTTACAGTCTCTGAGGATGAGGGGGTGACAAAAGAGCTTACAGTCTATAAGGAGGTGACACAAGAGCTTACAGTCTATGAGGATGAGGGGGTGACAAAAGAGCTTACAGTATATGAGGATGAAGGGGTGACACAAGAGCTTACAGTCTATGAAGATGAGGGGTGACACAAGAGCTTACAGTCTATGAGGATGAGGGGGTGACACAAGAGCTTACAGTCTATGAGGATGAGGGGGTGACACAAGAGCTTACAGTCTATGAGGAGGTGACACAAGAGCTTACAGTCTATGAGGATGAGGGGGTGACAAAAGAGCTTACAGTCTATGAGGGGAGGACACCAGAGCTTACAGTCTATGAGGGTGAAGGGGTGACACAAGAGCTTACAGTCTATGAGGGTGAAGGGGTGACACAAGAGCTCACAGTCTATGAGGGTGAGGGGGAGACAAAAGAGCTTACAGTCTATGAGGATGAGGGGTGACACAAGAGCTTACAGTCTATGAGGATGAGGGGGTGACACAAGAGCTTACAGTCTATGAGGATGAGGGGGTGATACAAGAGCTTACAGTCTATAAGGATAAGGGGGGCACAAGAGCTTACAGTCTATGAGGATGAGGGGGTGACACCAGAGCTTACAGTCTATGAGGATGAGGGGTTACACAAGAGCTTACAGTCTATGAGGATGAGGGGGTGACACAAGAGCTTACAGTCTATGAGGAGGTGACACAAGAGCTTACAGTCTATGAGGATGAGGGGGTGACACAAGAGCTCACAGTCTATGAGGGTGAGGGGGAGACAAAAGAGCTTACAGTCTATGAGGATGAGGGGTGACACAAGAGCCTACAGTCAATGAGGATGAGGGAGTGACACAAGAGCTTACAGTCTCTGAGGATGAGGGGTGATACAAGAGCTTACAGTCTATAAGGATAAGGGGGGCACAAGACCTTACAGTCTATGAGGATGAGGGGGTGACACAAGAGCTTACAGTCTATGAGGATGAGGGGATGACACAAGAGCTTACAGTCTATGAGGATGAGGGGGTGACACAAGAGCTTACAGTCTATGAGGATGAGGGGTGACACAAGAGCTTACAGTCTATGAGGATGAGGGGGGTGACACAAGAGCTTACAGTCTATAAGGATAAGGGGGGCACAAGAGCTTACAGTCTATGAGGATGAGGGGGTGACACAAGAGCTTACAGTCTATGAGGATGAGGGGGTGACACAAGAGCTTACAGTCTATGAGGATGAGGGGGTGACACAAGAGCTTACAGTCTATAAGGATAAGGGGGGCACAAGAGCTTACAGTCTATGAGGATGAGGGGTGACACAAGAGCTTACAGTCTATGAGGATGAGGGGATGACACAAGAGCTTACAGTCTATGAGGATGAGGGGGAGACACAAGAGCTTACAGTCTATGAGGATGAGGGGTGACACAAGAGCTTACAGTCTATGAGGATGAGGGGGGTGACACAAGAGCTTACAGTCTATAAGGATAAGGGGGGCACAAGAGCTTACAGTCTATGAGGATGAGGGGGTGACACAAGAGCTTACAGTCTATGAGGATGAGGGGTGACACAAGAGCTTACAGTCTATGAGGATGAGGGGGTGACACAAGAGCTTACAGTCTATGAGGATGAGGGGGTGACACAAGAGCTTACAGTCCATGAGGATGAGGGGGGTGACACAAGAGCTTACAGTCTATAAGGATGAGGAGTTGATACAAGAGCTTACAGTCTCTGAGGATGAGGGGGTGACACAAGAGCTTACAGTCTATGAGGATGAGGGGGTAACACAAGAGTTTACAGTCTATGAGGATGAGGGGGAGACACAAGAGCTTACAGTCTATGAGGATGAGGCGGGTGACACAAGAGCTTACAGTCTATGAGGATGAGGAGTTGATACAAGAGCTTACAGTCTATGAGGATGAGGGGGTGACACAAGAGCTTACAGTCTATGAGGATGAGGGGGTGACACAAGAGCTTACAGTCTATGAGGATGAGGGTGACACAAGAGCTTACAGTCTATCGGGATGAGGGGTTAACACGAGATTTTACAGTCTATGAGGATGAGGGGGAGACAAAAGAGCTTAACGTCTATGAGGATGAGGAGGTGACACAATAGTTTTCTGTCTATGAGGATGAGGGGGTGACACAAGAGCTTACAGTCTATGAGGATGAGGGTGACACAAGAGCTTACAGTCTATGGGGATGAGGGGTTAACACAAGAGTTTACAGTCTATGAGGATGAGGGGGAGACAAAAGAGCTTACAGTCTATGAGGATGAGGGGGTGACACAAGAGCTTACAGTCTATGAGGATGAGTGGGTGACACAATAGTTTTCTGTCTATGAGGATGAGGGGTGACACAAGAGCTTACAGTCTATGAGGATGAGGGGTGACACAAGAGCTTACAGTCTATGGGGATGAAGGGGTGACACAAGAGCTTACAGTCTATGAGGATGAGAGGGTGACACAAGAGCTTACAGTCTATGGGGATGAAGGGGTGACACAAGAGCTTACAGTCTATGAGGATGAGAGGGTGACACAAGAGCTTACAGTCTATGGGGATGAAGGGGTGACACAAGAGCTTACAGTCTATGAGGATGAGGGGGCGACACAAGAGCTTACAGCCTATGAGCATGGGGGGAGACACAAGAGCTTACATTCTATGAGCATGGGGGGAGACACAAGAGCTTACAGTCTATGAGGTTGAAGGGCTGCTGCATTGGTGTTATAGTGATCCCACAGAGGTCAGGGTTACCGTGTAAAATGTTTTGAAAAATCTTTCCCACCGAACACACATGTCCCTTGATGAAGCTGAGCTTGTACTGCACATTAGGCAGGGAGAGAGCAGGGAAAGGTTTTCATTTTCTTCAGGGCAATTATATGGCTCATATTTTAGTGCGGACTCAAAATAAGTTGTGTTACATTGTATTTATTAAATGAGCCATAAGAGTATGATGACAATACGATGATATAAGTTATACATGTGACACCAAACATAATTTATCTGCCGTGGCTTCTATATATTAGTCTCCTGTCTAATAAGGAAGTTGCAATCACTGGAGATATAAATCAGCCAAATAAACAAATGATATATACAAATGTTTAGGAACAGTGCACCTATTAATGTGACAGGGGTCCTCTAGGGGCACGGCCCATGCTGCCTCTTTGCCCTATTTGTACTTTTCATGTTTGTGTTTCATATTTATCCTTTTAATTGTTATGAAATAAAGCCTGATTTTAGCTCTTCCTCCATTTTTATATACTATTATTGGTATACAGATACTTGTATAGCTAGTATCTGCTGCAGTACACAGCTATACATGGAGCTACAGGAGCAGTACACAGCATGGAGCTACAGACAAAGTACACAGCCGTACATGGAGCTACAGACAAAGTACACAGCCGTACATGGAGCTACAGACAAAGTACACAGCCATACATGGAGCTACAGCTACAGTACACAGCCATACATGGAGCTACAGCTACAGTACATAGCCATACATGGAGCTACAGACAAAGTACACAGCCATACATGGAGCTACAGGAGCAGTACACAGCCATACATGGAGCTACAGGAGCAGTACACAGCCATACATGCAGCTACAGACAAAGTACACAGCCATACATGGAGCTACAGCTACAGTACACAGCCCTACATGGAGCTACAGCTACAGTACATAGCCATACATGGAGCTACAGACAAAGTACACAGCCATACATGGAGCTACAGACAAAGTACACAGTCATACATGGGGCTACAGCCACAGTACACAGCCATACATGGAGCTACAGCCACAGTACACAGCTATACATGGAGCTACAGCCACAGTACAAAGCCATACATGGAGCTACAGCCGCAGTACACAGCCATACATGAAGCTACAGCCACAGTACACAGCCATACATGGAGCTACAGCCGCAGTACACAGCCATACATGAAGCTACAGCCACAGTACACAGCCTTACATGGAGCTACAGCCACAGTACACAGCCATACATGGAGCTACAGCTGCAGTACACAGCCAAACATGGAGCTACAGCTGCAGTACACAGTCATACATGGAGCTACAGCTGCAGTTCACAGCCATAAATGGAGCTACAGCTGTAGTATACAGCCATACATGGAGCTACAGCTGCAGTTCACAGCCATAAATGGAGCTACAGCCGTAGTACACAGGCATACATGGAGCTACAGCCACAGTACACAGTCATACATGGAACTTCAGCCGCAGTACACAGCCATACATGGAGCTACAGCCGCAGTACACAGCCAAACATGGAGCTACAGCCACAGTACACAGCCATACACAGAGCTACAGCCGCAGGACACAGCCATACACAGAGCTACAGCCGCAGTACACAGCTATACATGGAGCTACAGCCGCAGTACACAGCTATACATGGAGCTACAGCCGCAATACACAGCCATACACAGAGCTACAGCCGCAGGACACAGCCATACACAGAGCTACAGCCGCAGTACACAGCTATACATGGAGCTACAGCCGCAGTACGCAGCCATACACAGAGCTACAGCCGCAGGACACAGCCATACACAGAGCTACAGCCGCAGTACACAGCTATACATGGAGCTACAGCCGCAGTACACAGCCATACACAGGGCTACAGCCGCAGGACACAGCCATACATGGAGCTACAGCCGCAGTACACAGCTAAACATGGAGCTACAGGAGCAGTACACAGCCATACATGGAGCTACAGCCGCAGTACGCAGCCATACACAGAGCTACAGCTGCAGGACACAGCCATACACAGAGCTACAGCCGCAGTACACAGCTATACATGGAGCTACAGGAGCAGTACACAGCCATACATGGAGCTACAGACAAAGTACACAGCCATACATGGAGCTACAGGTGCAGTACACAGCCATACATGGAGCTACAGCCACAGTAAACAGCCATACATGGAGCTACAGCCGCAGTACACAGTCATACATGGAACTTCAGCCGCAGTACACAGCCATACATGGAGCTATAGTCACAGTACACAGCCATACATGGAGCTACAGCCGCAGTACGCAGCCATACACAGAGCTACAGCCACAGTACACAGCCATACACAGAGCTACAGGAGCAGTACACAGCCATACATGGAGCTACAGTCACAGTACACAGCCATACATAAAGCTACAGCTCCAGTACTCAGCCATACATGGAGCTACAGCCACAGTACACAGCCATACATGGAGCTACAGCCGCAGTACACAGCCATACATTGAGCTACAGCTGCAGTACACAGCCATACATGGAGCTACAGCTGTAGTATACAGCCATACATGGAGCTACAGCTGTAGTATACAGCCATACATGGAGCTACAGCTGCAGTACACAGCCATACATGGAGCTACAGGGGCAATACACAGCCATACATGGAGCTACAGACACAGTACACAGCTATACATGGAGCTACAGACACAGTACACAGCCATACATGGAGCTACAGCTGCAGTACACAGCCATACATTGAGCTACAGCTGTAGTACACAGCCATACATGACAAAAACCAATAACAGTATATAGGACCAAAAAGTATAACTCATGAAACATAATTCCAGTATTAATAAAATTATTAATATCTTTATTTATGCACAACATGGCAATCAAAAAACACTAAAAACATACCATAAATTCCACAGAAACAAACAAGAATGGTGGTGGTCAATCCATAATATACATGTACAACCATTCTAGGCATCCAAGTAAATACAAAAATGGCTAAATAGTAAGTGCAAATAGTATCATGCAATGTCCGGATGGGTAAAGCTTCTATTTGCACTTACTATATAACAACTCCAAGGCCAACAGGGTTGACATGGAAAAGCTGTATACAAACTGTGATAATTTATGTATACTGTATGATATTCCTATGTCATATAACAAGCAGTATAATCTATCTTGACACATCAACACTGAGAACTCTCAGCTTGCCAGGGGTTAATTATGGGTGTTCCTGTTCTCCTGCACACAGGTATAAACTCCTCCCGGTGCGGAGGACAGAGGAGAAGAGACAACATCAGCATCCAGCACGACGCCAGGTACAGAACATAGTTACACATCACTGCCGGAGGGGATGTTATCTGTGTAGCTTCTGTCCTCCCCGACGAGCGAGTTGGATCCTTCTATCTACGGTAATGTAATATATTCGATGATTTATCCATCTATCTCATATCTACCTCTTCATCTATCACTTTCTTTCTCTCATTTTTATCTAATCTATCTTATGTACCTTCAAACCTGAAATATTCTTCATTTCTCAATATTTTACAGAACCCCAGACCATGGACCTGGTCATAATTCTCATTTGTGTTGCTGTCGTCTTATTTTCGGTCAATGCTTTCAAAAACCAAAAACATGACAATTACAAAAATTTCCCACCTGGACCAAAGCCTCTTCCCTTTATTGGGAATATCCACATCATGGACATAAGGAAACCCCATAAAACTTTTATGAAGGTAAAACCAGGCTCCAAAGTTACTTTAAACCCCAGACCAGAAGCCTAAATAAATCCAAGTTCCTGACCACAGACCAAAATCAGTATAATCTCAGCTGGAGTTGGGGGAAGCATCATTAAGCCCGGGGTCACCAATCAGTAGGGGCGTGTAGTCAGAATCAGTCACTTTAGTACCTGGAAGATGTCCAATTTGATGACTTCTACATGGACTGGGAGACGACTGTTCCAGTTCCATGACCCTAAGTTTATAGGGCGCCACATAGTTGATACAGGTGGGGGACGAGTTTCGACCATCACTGATCGACTATTAATAGCCCATCTTGACAATGGGGCACATTTGCTAAGGGTTTGTGGAGCGCATTTTCGTTGGGTTTCGAGATTATTTCCATTTTGCGCCGAATTGCCCCGGGTTTTTGGCACACGAGATTGGATTGTGGCGCATCGTCGCATACAACAGAAATAAGGGGGCGTGGCTGTTGGACAACCCGACAGATTCGGACAAACTGCAGAATTTAAAAACGGTATTGTGTCTAAAGATCAAGGACTCACATGCACTGGGAAGAAGCAGATGAACTCCGGCGGACCTCGGCGCAGAAGCGATGGATGTAGGAACTCGGACGCATGATCTTGAATCTAGTGAATCGCGGCAGACCCGAATCCTCGTCGGACAACGCACCGTGGGATCGCGAAAGGACCGGGTAAGTAAATTTGCCCCAGTATGTCATAATTTTATATCAAGGCCAACCCTATAAATTTCTAATTTGTACCTGATCCCCAAAGCAACCCTTACTCTTGTCTTCATATCAGATTGTTAATGGTCATGCAGTTTAGGGTAGGTGTTTGAGATAAGATTAGGTTTTGGAAACCTGATAAGACCTTTAATAATAAGTCCTCCTCAGCCTCTAGTAATGAGCTTATGTGGAGGGGGTCATGGTACTCATCATCTCTATAAAGTATTGAAGGTTTATGGGAGTAGTCCTATGGTTAATGGTTAGGGTTGTAGGTTCGTGATGAGTCCTCCTTAAGCCGTTAGTGTTGAGCTTATGTGAAGGGGTGTTATGGCATGGGTAACTTTATGGTCCTCCTTCTATTCACAGTTGGCAAAGGAGTATGGCCCAGTCTTCAGCGTCCAATTTGGAATGTCCAAATCCATTGTCTTATGTGGTTACAACACCCTTAAAAATGCTCTGATGAACCACGATGAATTATTTCTGGAGAGGCCCCATACACCATTATTTTCGAAAGCAACAAAGGGCAATGGTAAGTCGTGGTATTTTTAATAGGTTCCTCACGAAAATCAGTCATGTCAGGGATAAGTACAGGGTGAAGCCACCGAATATGCTAATTATAGAGACAACATATGTGATCATCAGTCACAAATTCAATAAAGTGCTATAGAAATCTATTAATAAATGTAGTGCTGTGTAGAGTGAATGTTCCCAAAATATTGCAGTTCGACAGGTAGTCACCTTCATAATGCAGACCGACAAAACTATAGACAAGTAATTACATGACTGACATCAACTTGAGTACAGAGAAGGCATGGATGTAGTAACGTAACTATTAATTATCCATGGTTTTTGTACCATATATAGTAATTGTGATTCTGGTATTATATCTATGTGGTTAGCTTGGTTCTGGCTCTGTAACTTTGTGGTATGCTTTGTTATGGCTCTGTAACTATGTGGTAAGCTTGGTTCTGGCTCTGTAACTATGTGATAAGCTTGGTTCCGGCCCTGTAACTATGTGGTAGGCTTGCTTCTTGCCCTGTTTCTGTGTAGTTAGCTTGGATCCAAGTAATATTCTTGGGTCTGCCTCGGAATGCATGTATCAATCTTGGTTCTAGTATTGTACCTGTGTAGTAAGCTTTGTTTCAGTGCTGAATCTACATAGTAAGCTTGGTTCTGGTCCTGTTTCTACATAGTAAGCATGGTGTCAATGGTATTTACATGTAATATTCTTGGCCCTGCCTTTGTATCTATTTAGCAACTTCATCTCTAATGCTGTATCTATGTAGTAAACCTTGTTCCGGTGCTGCTTAGGTATTTGGCTTGGTTCTGGTAATGTATCTATGAAATAATCTGTGTCTATGTAGAAATCTAGTTTATTTGTGCTGTATTAGTTTTTTCTGGTAACATATGTAGCAATGTAGTAATCTTGTTTCCTGTAACATATCTACTGTACTGTATTTAGTGTTCTTGGTACTGGTATTTATGAGCTAAGATTGGTTCCAGTGCTGTTTCTATGTAGTCATATTGGTTCTGTAACTAGTAGTAATCTTTGTTCTGGTAACATATCTATTTAATATTGGTTCTGGTAATGTATCTATTTAGTAATATTGGTTCTGCTGATGCACCTATGTAGAAATCTTGGTTCTCGTTCTATATCTATGAAGTAATCTTGGTTCTTGTTCTATATCTATGAAGTAATCTTGGTTCTTAATCCGTGTAACAACCTTGGCTCAAGTACCATATCTATGTAGTAAAATTTGTTTTGGTGTTGTTCCTTGGTATAAGGCTTGGTTTTGGTCATGTATCTATGAAGTAATTTTTGTGTTGGTAATGTATCTATGTAGTAATCTTGGTTCCAGTGCTGCTTCAAAAGTAGTAATTTTGGTTCTGGTAATTTATATATCTAGTAATCTTGGTTCAGGTAACATATCTGTGTAGTAATCTAGGTTGAGGTAATGTAACTATGTAGTCATCTTTTTCCTGGTAACATTATGTACTGTTTATAGTAATTTGTGTTGGGGTAACATATGTATGTTATCGGTGTTCTGGGCCACAGACACACCCGTGCCCCCCTCCATGCCCCTGGACCACTGCGGCTGGCTGACATACCTGACCACGCTCCAGCTATGGCTCCGGCAGTCCGCCACAGGGGTACCTACCTCCTAGGGCACATGAGCGATGACTTCCGGAGATTGAAAAGGGCAGTGCACCGCTAATTGGTGCTAGCCACCTGGTAATCTGATAAATAGCCAGCCTCTTCCCACATGCCCCTCCGGATCTTTGTGCCTCGTGCCCTAGTGAAAAACTTGTTCCTATGCCCTGTGATTATCTGGTGAATTCCCTTTGTGACCCCGGTTCCGTCCCTGACTTTGCTACTCTGCTGCCTGCCCTGACCTTCTGTTCTGCCTCTGACCTTGATCCTGTGCTGCCTGTCTCGACCTCCTGCCTGTCCCCGGAATTCTGCTTCACGACTCTGTACCTTGCCTTGGCCACCACCACGGACAAAGTCGTACCTGTGGAGTGACCTGGTGATACCACGCCGCAGCAATGCCAAACCATTTATTGGCAGGCTCTGGCGAACAACGGGTTGAATGTTGGTTTACATTATCATCTGGGGTGGTCCAGTGGGTCCACCACCCCTGGATCCTGACAGCAAAATTCTTTCCAGGAAGGCCCTGGCATTGGCTTCTCCCCTCTGGGACAGGAAAGACCCGGTCACAGCTAATATCACTACGTTCTTCGCTGAATTCTGGTCCGTCTTTGAAGAGCCAGCCCGGGTGTCATCTGCTTATTAAAGACGCACTGTCTGCACAAGACCTGCTATCTTCTCTGAGTGGTCTCATCTCTCTGGCCACTTGGATTTACATCCAGTTGTCTCCAGTTCTGAGGAGCAGCGTGCAAGTCAGAACAAGTGCAAGTCAGGATCCAATGTCTGCCCCATCTGGCTCCTGTCTTCCAAAGACCACCTCAGCCATCTGTCAGCTCCAGACAAACCTATGCAGGTCGATAGAGCTTGTCTGTCTACTCAAGAGCGTTCCGGATGAAGGCAAGGGAATCTCAGTCTTTATTATGCAAGTCCGGAGCACCTCCTTCAGACTTGCCCAGTCCGTCCTTAGCGTCCTGGAAAAGCATGCGACTAGGGTTCTTGGAAGAAGCATTCCTAGGCGAGAGCAAAGCTTCTCCACGCCTAAATATACCTTTTCTACTCAGCTCTGGGACAGGGAGCCAGTTTCAAGTTTTGGCCTTCCTGGATTCCCGCTCTGCAGGAAACTTAGTGGAAGCTGCGCTGGTTTCTCAATATCGCCTTCCTGTGGTCCACCTTGAAAAGTGGATGGTCATCTTGTCAGTGGGCAAATCCTCTGTAATCCAGTCCATTACCACACCAAGCTTCTATCTCTGCAATGTGGAGTATTGCATATCGTTTTATGTGCTTCGCCGGACTACGTCTTCTGTGCTTTTGGGCATCCCGTGGTTGCAGCAACAGGCTCCTGAGCTCAACTTGCAGACTTGGAAGATTCTGCATTGGGGCCCCATGTGGGCCTCCCTGCTTCTTATATGGATTATGCCGATGTCTTTTCAGAGAAGCAAGCAGAGATTCTGCCCCCACACAGTCCATACGACTGTGTCGTTGAACTGCTCCTAGGCACATCTCCTCCACAAGATTTGGTGTATCCATTGTCTGTACCCAAAACAGTGGCTATGTCGGCCTACTTCAAGGAGAATTTACAGAAAGGGTTCATCCACAAGTCTTCTTCTCCTGACAGTGCTAGATTCTTTTTGTGGACAAGAAAGACAGGTCTCTTCACCCCTGCATTGACTATTGTGGGCTTAATAAACTTACTGTAAAGGACTGCTACCTACTACCCTTGATCATGGAACTCTTTGACCACCTCGGTGGAGCCGAGGTCTTCACTAAATTGAGGGTCGTATAATCTCATCTGCATCTGTGAAGGCTATAAAAGGAAGACCATCTTCATAGCAAGGGATGGGCACTTCGAGTATTTGGTCACGCCATTTAAACTCTGCAATGTGTCTGCCATGTTTCAAGAGTTTGTCAATTGCATTTTTATATGCTTACTTTACACCTGTGTCGTGGTCTACTTGGACAATATCCTGGTGTTCTCTTCAGACCTGTACGGAAAGTTCTCAGACGTCTAAAGGCCAATCGCCTGTATGCCAAACTTAAAAAGTGCCAGTTCCACCAGAAGAGCCTTCCGTTCCTCGGATATATTATCTCTGACAAGGGTCTACAGATGGATCCCTCTAAGTTGTCTACGGTTCTTCGGTGACCTCGCCCAGTAGGACTTCGTGCAATACAGAGGTTCCTGGGCTTCACTAATAACTAACGGCAGTTTATACCACATTTCTCCTCCCTCATGTCTCCCATTGTAGCCTTAAATGATATGGAAGAACCTTTCCTGCTAGAGGTTGACTCTTCCTCAGTGGGAGCTGGAGCAGTTCTCAACAGCTCAAAGGTCAGATTCTCACCCTGGTTTCTTCTCTAAAACCTTTTCTGCTGCAGAAAGGAACTACTCTGGTCCCTCTTCTTTATCTCGTTACAATTTCTTGATTCACTTTCATCCAGCAGCGAAGAACGTCAAAGCTGATGCTCTCTCTTGTGCCTCTGATGTTGTTGGGGAAGAACTGGCTCCTCGACGTATTGTTCCACCGGAACGATTGGTTGTTACCGCTCCTGTGGACTTGTGGCAGCTTCCTCCTGGCAAAACTTGTTCGACCTGCTCTTCGGAAGAGGATACTAACTTGCAGACATTGCTTTCATGTGGCTTGGCACCCTGGGGTGCAACGCTTTGTCACTCTCATTTCTCATTTCTACTGGTGGTCAGGTCTATTCAAGAATATACAAGACTTTCTGAGCTCCTGCCCAAAACAAGCCCGCTGGCCTACTCCTGCCATTGCAGATACTCAACTGCCCATGGTCTCATGTGGCCATGAACTATATTATGGGTCTTCCAGCAATACCATCATCTGGGTGGTAATAGACCAGTTTTCCAAGATGTCCCACTTTGTTCCTTTGCTAGGTCTGCCATCAGCTCCACGCCTTGCCAGCCTGTTCTTCCTCCACATTTTCTGGCTTCAAGGACTTCCTCAGCACATTGTCTCAGACTGTGGGGTACAGTTTGTTTCCAAGTTCTGGAATTCATTGTGTAACCAACTACAAGTAAAGCTGGATTTTTCTTCCGTATATCATCCACAATCTCATGAATAAGTGAAGAGACTCTGGGCTGCTACCGAGACCCAGTCTCTGCTAGATAAGACAACTGGTCTACTGTCCTATCCTGAGCAGAATTCTCATTCCAAAGTCCAATTCCTTGGACTTTGAATCTGCCGGGGCTGACCCCTTCTTTATTGTCTATGGATGAATCCCATGCCCACCTCTCCCTCTGTCTGTTCCTTCCGGTGTTCCTGTGGTAGAAAATTTGATTCAAGATCTCAAATCCATCTGGAAGCAAACACATCAGTCTCTTCTTCGGGTC